>NW_019264482.1:281808-353288 GCF_002742605.1 Olea europaea var. sylvestris | reverse complement strand
AAATAAATCCAAATCACTTATTCACCGAATTTCCATGGGCTCGTTGCATCACTCTCCATCTTCTCCTCCATCCATGCCCGAGGAAGAATTCATTCAATCTATAGAGATGGGATTAAACCCGTAAGTTGAAAAACTCAATAGGTGTTCGTGATCAAACTATACATTTCAAAACATTAACTTTATAACTTTTCATACATGCCGTACCCGGAGGCACCATTTGACATGAAGGGGTATGCCGTACCCGAATGCACCATTTGACATACGAACATTTCTTCAACATAGAGGGGTATGCCGTACCGGAGTACCATTTGACATACAACCATTAACATAGAGGGATATGCCGTACCGGAGTACCATTTGACATACAAACATTAACATGAATCGAAACTTATAACTTAACACGATTAAACACATTGCAACTCTACCTACCTTGATTGATGCTTTTGAAACTTTGAAAACTTGGATTAAAAACTTCGATGAAACTTGGACGTTGAAAGAAATGCACTCCTTAGATGTTTGAAAACTGTTGAGACTTGATGCTTGAAGACACTCCTTGATAGCACCCAAAACTTCTATGAAAAATGCTTGGAAACACTTCTTAAACTTCTAGGAAAAATAGTTTTCCTCCCTCTCTTTTTTCTCTCTTGGAAACTCTTTCTTTAATATGTAAAAGCTCTTACTTTTGGTGTGAGAAAAAATGAGTGAAATGATGTCTCTATTTATAGGTAAATATCCCATAACTTAAAACAAATGAAGGGTCAAATTTCATTTAAGAGAGAAAACATGGGTTCCATTTAAGGTTGAGGTTAAATGCTTCAATTTAGTGGGGTTTTTGTTGCCAAAAACGTGGGTGGCCCGGTTGTAGTTCGGTTGACACTGCACAACCTTCAGTTTTTCTATCATAACTTCTTCTCTTGATATCTGATTGAGTTAATTCAAAGTGCATTGGAAATCTAACTCAAAGAGCTACAACTTTTATTTAGATATCATTTTCCAAATCGAATGGTTCCTATGTCGAAATTGGGTCTTAAATGAGACTAAAAATTTGAAGTATACTTTAGTCATCTAATTTCATGTCTTAGTGCCACTAAGGTATCTAGAATTATTTGGGGGTTCTACATCCCCCACACCTTAATTAAAATTTCATCCTCGAATTACTAAAGTTGCTAGACGAGTAGTGACTTGTCCTGGAGTGGTAACCACTTCGATCTGCAACTTTTTCCAAGTCCTTGACTAACTCCACTTGAGAGGTGGGTAGTGACGTCAATTGTCCCATTGATTTTCTACTTAGAGCGTCGGCCACAACATTAGCCTTCCCCGGATGGTAGTGAATAGTGCAGTCGTAATCGTTCACCAATTCCAACCATCGTCTTTATCGCATATTCAATTCCTTCTGTGTGAAGAAATACTTGAGACTTTTGTGATCTTTGTAGATATCACACTTCCGACCATACAAGTAGTGTCGCCATATCTTCAAAGCGTGTACTACCGCTGCAAGTTCTAGATCATGCGTCGGGTAGTTCTGCTCATGTTTCTTCAATTGTTTTGAAGCATAGGCTATCACTTTTCCATTCTGCATTAGTATACATCCCAATCCTCACTTGGATGCGTCACTGTATATAACAAACCCTTCCGTACCTTCAGGTATTGTTAATACAGGTGCTAATATCAACTTCTGCTTAAGTTCTTGGAAACTTTGTTCGCATTTTTCTGTCCATTGGAATTTTACTCTCGTCCTTGTAAGCTGCGTTATTGGTCCAGCTATTTTGGAGAATCCTTCTAAGAATATCCTATAATATCAAGCCAATCCTAGAAAACTCCGTACTTCGCCAGCATTTGTTGGTGCTTTCCAGTTGGTTACTGCTTCGACTTTTGCTGGATCTACTTCAATCCCTTGGGCAGTAACTACACGTCCAAGAAATCCAACTCGTTCAAGCCAAAACTCACACTTCTTGAATTTGGCATACAGCTTCTCCTTACGTAATACTTCTAAGGCTATTCTCAAGTGCTCTTCATGTTGCTCCTTACTCTTGGAATATATCAGAATGTCATCGATGAAGACTATGAAAAACTTATTCAAGTATTGATGAAACACTCGATTCATCAGGTCCATGAACACTGCAGGTGCATTGGTTAGCCCAAACCGCATCACCGTAAACTCGTAGTGTCCATATCGAGTTCTAAAAGCTGTCTTAGGTATATCCTTTGTCTCTACTTTTAGTTGATGGTATCCCGATCGTAAGTCGATCTTGGAAAATACCTTAGCTCCTTTTAGTTGATCTAACAGATCCTCGATCCTCAAGAGTGGGTACTTATTCTTGATGTCTAATAGATTTATCTCCCTATAATCGATGCACATCCTCATGCTTCCATCTTTCTTCTTTACAAACAACACCGACGCACCCCATGGAGATACGCTTGGTCGTATGAAGCCCATATCTAGGAGTTCTTACAACTGCTTCTTTAATTCATGTAGTTCCTTTGGGGCCATTCGGTATGGGGCCTTAGATACTGGTGCCGCCCCGGGAATTAGGTCAATGGTGAATTCCACTTGTCTATCTGGTGGAATACCAGATAGATCTTCTGGAAACACATCTACGAATTCCCATACTACTGGTACATCTTCAACCCTTATCGTCTCTTGTTTCCCTCTTGAGATACTTACTAGATATCCTTGACATGTTTCTTTTCTCAACATCTTCTCAGCTTGTATAGCCGATACTAGTCGAATAAGGGGTTTCGTCTTCATTCCAAGGAACAAAAATGGTTCCTCTCCTGGTTTCTGAAATGATACTTCCATTTCCTTACATCGAATGGTGGCGTAATTACAACCTAACCAATCCATGCCTAGTATTACATCAAAATCCTTCATTTCTATCATGTATAGGTATGCTTCCATTAGTTTTCCCTCAACTTCGATACTTACTGACTTGGCTATTCTATTAGTATTCAAAGGGTTGTCGGAAGGAATACTAACTTCTAATCTACCTTCCGACTTATCACAGGTAACACTAGATTTAGCCATAAAAGTTGTTGAAGCAAAGGAGTGTGTAGCTTCTGAATCAAACAATACATAAGCAGGTGTATTGGCTATCAGTAGAGTACCTGCTATGACATTAGAGTTTTCCTCTGCATCCTGTTGAGTCAATGCAAAAACTCGTGATTTCCCTTTCTGGTTCTGGTCGCTGTTATCATCCTTCTTCTGGGTATGTGTGGGACAATCCCTAATGATATGTCCTGGCTCGCCACATCGAAAACAGACATTTTTCACTTGTAAGCACTCGCCACGATATGTCATTCCACACTTAGAACAGGGCGCAATAACCGGCACAATGCTTTTACTGGCATTGGCTCCGTCATTAGCTTTCTTGTTCTGCCACTTGCCTTTTCCCTTGTCCTGGCCATTCCATTTCCTCTTTCCCATGTTACCATTGTCCGGTTGATTGAACAGTTGACCATGTTGTTCGGCGCTAGTTTTCTGGTACCAAATAGCATGAGCTCTTTCCAGCATTTCACGGTATGTGGTGAAGTGATGGGACATAAGTATCATGCTTATATCCAATTTCGGCCCTTGTTCAAACCTTCGTACCTTCTTATCTTCCGTATCCACTAGATGTGGAGCATACCTTGAAAGTTGATCAAAATTCCTCTCATACTCAGTCAGGGACATAGTCTTTTGCTTGAGTTGGAGAAATTCACTTTCTTTGTGATCCCTCAAGGACTGGGGAAAGTACTTGTCCATTACTTCCCCTTTGAATTGCTCCTAAGTCAATTCTGCTTGTTGTTTAGGGGTCTTTGTCCTTGACATTGAGTCCCACCAGTGACTTGCATCACGGGAGAACATGAACTCAGCACACTGGACTTTCTGAGCATCCGTACACCCTATCAATCGGAATATATGCTCCAACTTGCGAAGCCATTCCTCGGCTGCAAGTGGATCAACTACTCCATTGAAGGTAGGGTGTTTGTACCTTCAAAATTGCTCAACCACTGAAGCACGGTTTGGAACATTAGGAGCTAGTGGTAGGGGTTGAGCTTGGTTCGGTTTTGCCTGCCTAGGTCTTGAACCGCTCGGAGGAGGTCTCTTATCAAGTTTTGGTTTGCGCAGGCCATTTCCTTTAGACAAAACATATGGTTCTTATTCGTTTCATTCTTCGAATACTAAAGCAAAGAAGATAGTATTTTATTTCTTGACATAAGGGAAGCTATTACAAGGATTTAAATCTAATCCCTATAAGTTCTACGGATCTTCTTTGGTGGAGCTTCATCTTCGGAGGAGTCTTCCGCCTCAGGTCCGGACTCTATGTCCATTTCAACCTATAGCTCAGGCTCAGGATCATTATCTAAATCATCCTCGGGTTCTTCTTCCTCAGCCAAAGGTTCCTCCTCAGGCTCCTCATGGATTACATCATCCCACAAATCAATCAGGGCATGGAAATACCTCTCAAACTCGAACAGGTTTGGGTTGCCTTCTAACGTTTCATTTCTAACCGTGACTCCCATATCTCCCCATTTAGGTGGGAGGGAGTGTGTGAGGTTATTTATGGCCTCAATATGCGTGATCGCCATTCTAGCTTTAACCGTCGCCATGCATCTCTTATAGATGTCATACACATGTTTGCTAAGAGGTCGGGTCGGATCAGTTACATAGTTTTCATAGGAATGGATAGCAATTCTATGGTTCAATGCTTCTCTATATGCCCTAGCCGTTCTACGAGCCATATCTGTTGCATTTTCACATACATCATACTTTTTCTTTGCTTAAATAAAACATGCAAATATTTAAACTTTCATATCATGCAATTCCCTTTAAGCCCTTAGCTTTTGCCCAAGTCCATTACATATCTTTAAATAACACATCGCTAAATCATATCAAAGCATCATAACATAAACATAATCATTAACTTTAAACATGAACATACCTGTGCCATAGGATGAGATTGATGGATGGATGTACGATGCCATGGAATACCTTAAACTTTTCATTTTCCTTTTGTTTTTAAAAAAAAAACATACTTGGTCTACAGAATCGGCTAAACCTTGCTTTGAAACCACGCTGTAACGCCTCGACCCCTAGTGGACCGGAACGCTACTTACTTTACTTAGCTTAACCGGTGGTTTAGTAAAAAGTGTATACATTTTAGCGGAAGCTTACATCTTCGGATAATAATTTGAATAACAATACTTCAAATACTTTAAATAAAAACACTGAATTATTTTTCAAAACAACAAAATATAATTTATTTGAAGAAAACATAACTTGTTCTCGCATTCTGTGTTATTCAAAACTTTAAAGAAATAACATTGGAAAACATTTCATAAAAATAAATCCAAATCACTTATTCACCGGATTTTCATGGGCACATTGCATCACTCTCCATCTTTTCCTCCATCCATGCCCGAGGTAGAATTCCTTCAATTTGTAGAGATGGGATTAGACTCGTGAGTTGAAAAACTCAATAGGTGTTCGTGATCAAGTTATACATTTCAAAACATTAACTTTATAACTTTTCATACATGCCGTACCCGGAGGCACCATTTGACATGAAGGGGTATGCTGTACCTTAGGGCACCATTTGACATACGAACATTTCTTCAACATAGAGGGGCATGCCGTACCGGAGTACCATTTGACATACAACCATTAACATAGATGGATATACCGTACCGGAGTACCATTTGACATACAAACATTAACATGAATCGAAACTTACAACTTAACACGATTAAACACATTGCGCCTCTACCTAATTGATGCTTTTGGAACTTTGAAAACTTGGATTGAAACTTGGACGTTGAAAGAAATACACTCCTTGGATGTTTGAAAATCGTTGAGAATTGATGCTTGAAGACACTCCTTGATAGCACCCAAAACTTCTATGAAAAATGCTTGAAAACACTTATTAAACATCTAGGAAAAATAGTTTTCCTCCCTCTCTTTTTCTCTCTTGGAAACTCTTTCTTTAGTATGTAAAAGCTCTTACTTTTGGTGTGAGAAAAAATAAGTGAAATGAGGTCTCTATTTATAGGTAAATATCCCATAATTTAAAGCAAATGAATGGTCAAATTTCATTTAAAGGAGAAAACATGGGTGTCATTTAAGTTTGAGGTTAAATGCTTCAATTTATTGGGGTTTTTATTGCTAAAAATGCGGTTGGCCCTTTGAGAAAATAATCGATGAAAATAAATATTTAAATTCTAGAGAAAAACGAGAATTTTCATTTCAGACAGTTTGGGTCGACCGGTTGTAGTCCGGTTGACACTGCACAGCTTTCAGTGTTTCTATCATAACGTTTTCTCCTGATATCTGATCGAGGTAATTCAAAGTGCGTTGGAAAGCTAACTCAAAGTGCTACAATTTTATTTAGATATCATTTTCAAAATCGAATGTTTCCTATGTTGAAAATGGGTCTCAAATGAGACTAAAAATCTGAAGTATACTTTAGACATCCAATATTCATGTCTTAGTGCCACTAAGGTGTCTAGACTTATTTGGGGATCTACATGTAATGTCACGTGGAAAGTGTAAACTAAAGTGTAGACCATAGTATACTTTAGTCATCCAATATTCATGTCTTAGTGCCACTAAGGTGTCTAGACTTATTTGGGGATCTACATGTAATGTCACGTGGAAAGTGTAAACTAAAGTGTAGACCATAGTGTACATATAGCAAGGTTCTTATCAATTGAACTTTGCTATTTGTACGCTGATTTTTGACACATTGTTTGACATTTGCATTGTTGTTAAGTTGCAATTGGATGGGAAAACTATTTGGAATTTAAATTGTCCAACATGGCAATTTCTTGTGGCAATGTGTAAACTAAAGTATACACCATAGTGTATATGTAGAAAGGTTCATACCAGTTGAACTTCACAATTTGTTCACTGATTTTTGACACGTCGTTTGACATTTGCATTGTTGTCAAGTGCTGATTGGAGTGGAAAACTGTTTGAAATTTAAACTCTCCAACAGGGTAATGTGACGTCGAAAAGTGCAAACTAAAGTGTACACCGTAGTGTACCTGTAACAAGGTTCTTACCATTTAAACTTTGCTATTTGTACACTAATTTTTGACACATTGTTTGACACTTGCATTATTGTCAAGTGTCAATTGGATGGAAAAACTGTTTGAAACTTAAACTATCCAACTTGGTAATGTCACGTGGCAAAGTGTAAACTAAAGTATACACCATAGTTTACATGTAGCAAGGTTCTTACCGATTAAACTTTGCTATTTGTACACTGATTTTTGACACGTTGTTTGACAGTTGCATTGTTTTCAAGTATCAATTAGATGGGAAACTGTTTGAAATTTGAATTGTCCAGTAGGGTAATATCACGTGGCAAAGTGTAAACTAAAGTGTGCACACCATAGTGTACATGTAGCAAGGTTCTTACCGATTGAACTTTGCTATTTGTACACTGATTTTTGACACGTTGTTTGGCACTAGCATTGTGGTCAAGTGTCAATTAGATGGGAAAACTGTTTGAAATTTAAGCTGTCCAACAGGGTAATGTCACATGACAAAGTGTAAACTAAATTGTACTCCATATTGTACGTGTAGCAAGGTTCTTAGGAATTGAACTTTGCTATTTGTACGCTGATTTTTGACACGTTGTTTGACACTTGCATTGTTGTCAAGTGTCAATTGGATGGAATAATTTTTTGAACTTTAAACTGTCCAACAGGGCAATGTCACGTGGCAATGTGTAAACTAAAGTGTACACATAGTGTACATGTAGCAAGGTTCTCACCATTTGAACTTTGCTATTTGTACAGTGATCTTCGATACATTGTTTGACACTTGCATTGTTTTCAAGTGTCAATTGGATGTAAAAACTATTTGAAATTTAATTGTCAAACGTGGTAATGTCTCGTGGCAAAGTGTAAACTAAAGTGTATACCATAGTGTGCATGTAGAAAGGTTCATACCGTTTGAACTTCGCAATTTGTGCACTGATTGTAACGCCCCGACTCCTAGTGGATCGGAACGCTACTTACTTTACTTAGCTTAACCGATGGTTTAATAACAAGTGTATACGTTTTAGCGGAAGCTTATATCATACTTATAATAATTTAAATAACAATACTTCAAATACTTTAAACAAAAATACTGAATCATTTTTTAAAACAACAAAATGTAATTTATTTGAAGAAAACATAACTTGTTCTCGCATTCAGCGTTATGTAAAACTTTAAAGAAATAACATTGGAAAACATTTCATAAAAATAAATCTAAATCATTTATTCATCGGATTTCCATGGGCTCGTTGCATCACTCTCCATCTTCTCCTCCATCCATGCCCGAGGTAGAATTCCTTCAATCTGTAGAGATGAGATTAAACCTGTGAGTTGAAAAACTCAATAGGTGTTCGTGATCAAGCTATACATTTCAAAACATTAACTTCATAACTTTTCATACATGCCATACCCGGAGGCACCATTTGACATGAAGGGGTATGCTGTGTAATACTCTGAAACTTTATGCTCGTTTAAATTTCTTTAGGATAGCAATTTAACTTTCAATATTAGTTTGGCCATAAGAAAAGGGGGCACCACCTTTGTAGTGGTTAATGTTAGAGGTAGTTAAGGAATGTAGGCATGAAGTGTCAAATGTTGTAAGTGATTATTAGTTAATCAGAACATAAGTCAAGTTTGAATTTGAATGAAGTGGATTATTTTTGTTAGGACTTCAATTGACCAAACGATTAAATTATTTTACAATCTACAATTTTTGAATATGTAAGTTGGATACAAGTTTAGATTTAGAATATGCTTTGCTAATAATGAAAGTTAGAGGGTTAGATTCTATTAGTAGAAAAGATAAGAGGCTTCCTTTGTAAATCTAGGTTTTGAGGCCACTTATTACCCTATAATCAACCCACTTGGCATTTATCATCACCATACACTTAGACAATAGACTAAACATGTGTACAAGTAAGAAAAAAAAAAGAGAAAAATGGGAGAAAAGGAGGTTGAGGCGGTGGAGTGAAAAAAAAGAAGAAAAAATATCAAACCAACATCCTTATCCTTATACATATATGAATACATCCATATCCATTGCCATAGAGAGATTTCCTTCATTTTACAAAACACTTATACACTTAAATAGAGAGCAAAAACCAAAAATAAGAAAGGAAAGGAGAAGGAAGTAAATTTAGCACTTTCAATTTACATCTCAATCGAAGATCTTCAAGTTTTACGGTAAGATATTTTCTATGCTTAAGGGGTATGATCTTCATGGTAATATTTATGCTTAAACTATGCATGAAAAACCACAATATGATTATGGTGGACAAGTCCACAAAGTTAAATATCTATTTATGCCTTAGGACAAGTCCGAAGGGCACCGGCAAGCCGGAATGTACAAGTATGGGTTTGATTGCATTCTTTTGTGTAGTATTATCATGATAAAAATCCAAGCATGGTATCTTACTGAGTATTTCTTATACTCATAGTATGTTATGCTAAATTTTCAGATCCATGATCAATTGAATTGATGGAAGTTAGTTGGCTTAAGCGATGATGGATTAAGGACAAAGATGTTTTGCATCGAAAGTTTTCCTTTGTATGTTTTGTTCGATGACTGTTTCCCATCTGTTTTCTTATGGTATTATGTAAAAATATGTACATGACATGATGTAATATGGTATTAATAGTAAATTTTGTAATCATATCTTTCATGTTGTGATAAGAGACATTTTTGTAGTTTATTTTTCTTACAAGAGATAAAAGGCAGAAACGGGACAGTTTCTGGAGTCAATTTCAAAACAATGTTTCTAACTCTATAAACGTCCATTTGAGACTCTAAAAATATTTCTGTTTTCCTCTTTGAGTTTTCTAAATATGACCGAAGGAATCACTCAATTTGGATATCAATGGCCTGAGTTATCAAGGTTTTAACGTCAAGGGGTCAATCTGGATTTCCTGTGTAATACTTCACTATTTTCAGTAAAACGTCTATATCATATGATCTTGGAAAATTTTCATATTTTAACCTAGAAAACTACTTGAAATTATCTTTCTAATGCCACAAATTTGATGTAAAATGGAGTTGGGATGAATTTTATAAAAATTGTCAAACTTGCTGCCCCAACTAACCTTGATAGTGCCGAGGCCGTATAGGAAATGTATAATTTCATGTTGGCATGCACTTTTACCGGCCATCAAATTTTATATGAATTGTTTTATCAAACTGAAAAATAAGTTTCTAACATGTAATACTTCAATTTAAGAACATCTACATGTACCAAAGGCAAAAGTTATTATGTTTAGTACGTGACCCTCGAAGCTTAAGTTCGGGGTGTCACATGCTGTACCCGAGGGCACCATTTGACATACGAACATTTCTTCAACATAGAGGGGTATCCCGTACCGGAGTACCATTTGACATACAACCATTAACATAGAGGGATATGCCGTACCGGAGTACCATTTGACATACAAATATTAACATGAATCAAAACTTATAACTTAACATGATTAAACACATTGCACCTCTACCTACCTTGATTGATGCTTTTGAAACTTTGAAAACTTGGATTGAAAACTTCGATGAAACTTGGACGTTGAAAGAAATGCACTCCTTCGATGTTTGAAAACCGTTGAGAATTGATGCTTAAAAACACTTCCTAAACTTCTAGGAAAAATAGTTTTCCTCCCTCTCTTTTTCTCTCTTGGAAACTTTTTCTTTAGTATGTAAAAGCTCTTACTTTTGGTGTGAGAAAATATGAGTGAAATGAGGTCTCTATTTATAGGTAAATATCCCATAACTTAAAAAGCAAATGAAGGGTCAAATTTCATTTAAGAGAGAAAACATGGGTGCCATTTAAATTTGAGGTTAAATGCTTCAATTTAGTGGGGTTTTTATTGCCAACCTTTGAGAAAATAATTGATGAAAATAAATATTTAAATTCCAGAGAAAAACGAGAATTTTCATTTCAGGCAGTTTCGGTCGACCGGTTGTAGTCCGGTTGACACTACACAGTTTTCAGTATTTCTATCATAACTTCTTCTCCCGATATCTGATTGAGGTAATTCAAAGTGCGTTAGAAAGATAACTGAAAGAGCTACAAATTTTATTGAGATATCATTTTCAAAATAGAATGTTTCCTATGTCGAAAATGGGTCTCAAATGAGACAAAAAATCTGAAGTATACTTTAGTCATCAAATATTCATGTTTTAGTGCCACTAAGGTGTCTAGAATTATTTGGGGTTCTACACTGATTTTTGACACATTCTTTGACGTTTTCATTGTTGTCAAGTGTCAATTAGATTCGAAAACTGTTTGAAATTTAAACTGCCTAACATGGGAATGTGACGTGGTAAAGTGCAAAGTAAAGTGTACACCATAGTTTACATGTAACAAGGTTCTTACCGTTTAAACTATGCTATTTGTACACTGATTTTTGACACCTTGTTTGACACTTGCATTGTTGTCGAGTATCAATTGGATGGAAAAACTATTTGAAGTTTAAACCGTCCAACTGGGTAATGTCACATGGAAAGTGTAAACTAAAGTGTACACCGTAGTGTACATGTAGCAAGGTTCTTATCGATTGAACTTTGCTATTTGTACACTAATTTTTGACATGTTGTTTGAGACTTGCATTGTTGTCAAGTGTCAATTGGATGGGAAAACTATTTGAAATTTAAAGTGTTCAACATGATAATATCTCGTGGCAATGTGTAAACTAAAGTATACACCCTAGTGTGCATGTAGCGAGGTTCATAGCGATTGAACTTCGCAATTTGTGCACTGATTTTTGACACGTTGTTTGACGTTTATATTGTTGTCAAGTGTCAATTGGGTTGAAAAACTGTTTGAAATTTAAACTATCCAACAGGGTAATGTGACGTGGTAAAGTGCAAACTAAAGTGTACACCATAGTGTACATGTAACAAGGTTCTTACCATTTAAACTTTGCTATTTGTACACTGATTTTTGACAAATTGTTCGATGCTTGCATTGTTGTCAAGTGTCAATTGGATGGGAAAACTGTTTAAAATTTAAACTGTCCAACTGGATAATGTCACGTGTGTTGACCTAATAGTTGACTTCTTGTTTTGATTATCACAAACAAATTGCATTTAATTCTAACAAATTGAATTTAAGTGATTGATAGTGATTATTTATGACACGAAAAATCTAGATTGAGAATCATGCAACATTGGCACAAAACGACAAACAAGAAAGATTGAAGATTTACGAATGAGAAAATGGAAATCGAGCCTTCACGCACAAAATTGCATTGGATGAAGAAATTGAAGACATTAGCTATAGAGGCATTTCTCTACTCAAATGTAAAGGTAAAACATTTTAATATTTTGCATCGATTATAGCTCAAACAATTTTTATACACGAGAATTATCTTGACAAACTTTACTTGTATAAAAATTGTTTTTAAATATAAGTAATTTGATTTTTCACAATTAAATTTTTATGAAATTACTTATTTATGCGAAGATTATTAGAAAACCCTACAAGTACCTTAAAGAACATTTTCACGAAAAAGAAAAATTCGATGGGCAAAATTATTGGCCCATCCAAACGTCCGGATGGGGTCTTTCAGACATCCAGATGTGATATTCAACGGTCATATTTTTTTCATTTGGCAAACAGCTAGTTAATCATCCGAATACCAAGCGAACGTCCGAATGACTTGTCTGGATCTCCTGATTGATGGCTATAAATACCTCTCTTTATACTTCTTTTAAAGCAAGCATTCTAGAGCATTAAAGAGAGTTATTTATTGATCTTATCTACCTTGTTTTTCAATCTTTAAGAGATCAAAATATTTATTTGTTGAAAATCTTTTTGAGTGAGTAACTTTTTTAAAAATCATATATCTCAACAAAAGTTTTCTACAAAACACTTGAGCTATAGTCTTTATGATTTATTGAAGTGTTGTGCCTAATTCTCTCTTAATATTTAGTTGTGTCTATATCATTTGTTAAGAGAGAAACTTTTCAATTGTAACTTTGATTTTCTTGTTCATCAAATTGTGGGTCGTGTTGAGGTCCCAAAAAGCTTAACCTATAAAAGGATCGATGCTCCTTAGTTGTAAGTCACCGAAAGCGTTGTAAGGATTGAATTGCACCATAAGTCAATCAAAGATAGTGAAAAAGGCCTTGCTCGTGACGGAGAGCTTGGTAACGGGGAACGTAGATTGTGATTGGATCGAACATCCTTATTACGTCATTTGCACTTTCTTTTCCCTTCCTCTTATTACTTTTGTGCTGTCTTGTCTATTCATAGTTATTTGCTTAAATTTACGTTTATTTTTGAAAAAGTTTCAAATAACCAATTCACCCCCCTCTTGATTAGTTTTTCTTGGGTTTTCAATTGGTATCAGAGCTTGGTACTCTTTTTTTTTTTATTCTACAATCTTGAGTAATGACTAACCAAGTTTTTCAAAATAGTGAGGGGCACTCTACAAACCAGCCTCCTTTCTTTGATGGTACACATTATAACTATTGGAAGGCTCGGATGATAATTTATGTTCAATCTACTGATTACAATATTTGGGAAGCTATAGAATATGGTCCATATGCTCTCACTAAAACTATTAAAGTAAATGGTAGACCGGACCAAACTCTCCCCAAATCTAGAGAAGAATACGATGATGAAGATAAGAGAAGACTATCATTAAATGCCAAGGCTAAAAATATACATTATTGTACACTTGATAGAAATGAATTTAATCGAATTAGTACATGGGATTCGGCATATGATATTTGGCATGCTCTTGAAGTTACTCATGTTGGCACAAGTAAAGTTAAGGAAACAAAGATAAATATGCTAGTTAAAGAATTTGAAAATTTCCTTATGAAACAAAATGAGCCTATTGTTGACATGATTACTAATTTTACCGATATTGTAAATGGTCTTAAAGGTTTTGATCATAAATTTAATGGTGAAATTGTGAGTGAAATTCTTAGGTCCTTATCAGAGGAATGGAGTCCATTGAGGATGTTGATCGAGAATACTAAGGATGTAAATACATATCCTTTGGAAGACCTCTATGGCACATTAATAACCTATGAGCTAAAGAATGTCGAAGTTAAGGAGAAAACGAGAAAAAGCAACGAGGAATCAAAGGAGCCTCCTAAAAGACAAAGTACATTAAAATCGGCAATTGAAGAAGGAACATCAAATGAAAATATGAGCGATGAAGAACTTGATGATTTGGTTCTTCTTGTTAGAAAATGGAGAGGTTTTCGTAATAATCGAAGATTCCAAAAAAAAAAAAGAAGAAAAAGTGGAAGATAGGAACAAAAAGATTGTTTGCTATGATTGTGACAAGCCGGGTCACAAGAGAACTGAGTGTCCAAACAAAAAGAAAAATTTCAAGAAAAAGCACTCCAAGCCACATGGGATGATAGCAACGACGAAGTACAAAATGGGAATGATAATCAAGATGAAGTGGCAAATATGTGCTTCATGGCAATCGAAGATGAGGTATGTTCTTATGATAACTTGTTTTAAATCACGCTATTCTTAAAAAGAAAAACTCTATTTTGACAGAAGAAATTAAGAAAATCTCCGAAAAGCAAAAGTGAGCATTGATCATGACCTTTTGATAAATGAAAACATTTCTTTAAAAGAAAAGGTTAATGATTTAACACAAATTATCCATAAGTTTACCGAGGCTAAGAAAAATTTTAATTTAATGCTCGGTAGTCAAAAGTGTGTTTTTTATAAAGGAAGAATTGGATACAAACCCTCTAAAACAAAAATCACTCAAAAATATGTATGTTAAGGTTTCAAATATTTCATGTAGCTTTTGTAATAAAAATGGACATATTGCTTTTAATTGTGTAACTAAAAAGAAATTAATCTTTGAGAACAAATACAAGTGGATACAAGAATCCACGAAAACTAACTATTAAGGACCAAATTTGTGTGGGTACCAAAAGTCAAAACTTAATTTGTCTTTGTAGGTACCAAAGAAAATAAAAAGTAAATGGTTTTTGGATAGTGGATGCTCGAAACATATGATTGGAGACCGATCATTATTATCAAACTTTCAAGAGAAGGACGAAGGTCATGTGACCTTTGGAGATAATGTCAAAGATAAAATAATCGGCATTGGAAACATTGGTAACAACTCATCCCCCTCTATCGAAAATATTTTACTCGTTGATGATCTTAAACATAATTTACTAAGCATTAGTCAATTATGTGACAAAGGTTATAACATAAAATTCAATTCTTTCAAATGCCTTATTAAGGATGGTACATCGAAAGAGGTGATTTTTATAGGAAGCCGAAGTAAAGATGTTTATATTATAAACATTGAATTGGAAAATAATGAAAAATGTCTACTTAGCTTGAAAGAAGAATCATGGTTATGGCATAGAAGACTTGGATATGTAAATATGGATCTTCTTTCAAAAATTTTCAAAAATTGTTTTGTAAAAGGTTTACCGAATTCGAAATTTGAAAAAGATAAAATTTGTGATGCTTGTCAATTTGGAAAACAAGTAAGAAGTTCTTTCAAACAAAAACTCGATACTTCAACCACAAAACCATTACAACTTCTTCATATGGATCTTTTTGGACCTTCTAGGACAGCTAGCTTAGGAGGTAAACATTATGCTTTTATTTTTGTCAATGATTTTTCAAGATTTACTTGGGTTATAATTTTAAGCTTAAAAAAAAAAGCTTTGAAAACTTTTAAACATTTTTGTAAGAAAGTTGAAAATGAAAAAGGCTATTCTATTTCAACTATTAGAAGTGACCATGGTGGAGAATTTGATAATGTTGGGTTTGATGATTTTTGTAAAGAACATAGAAATGAAGAATCGTACATTGCAAGAAATGGCTTGAACTATGTTAAATGAAAATAACTTGCCTAAGTATTTTTGGGTCGAAGCAGTAAATACCGCTTGCTATATTATCATAGAGTATTAGTAAGCAAAAGGAAAACTAAAACTCCTTATGAACTTTGGAAAAATAGAATTCCAAATATTAGTTATTTCAAAGTTTTTGGATGTAAATGTTTTATTTTAAATACAAAAGACAAATTGGGGAAATTCGACTCCAAATCCGATATTGGAATTTTCCTAAGATATTCAACGACTAGCAAAGCATATAGAGTTTATAACCAATGAGCTTTAGTCGTTGAAGAATTCATGCATATTACTTTTGATGAAACTAACTCATTTGATCGAGAGAAAGGTAGTGATGACGATGTAGGTTTGGAAGCTCCTTTTGAACAAATGAAAATTCAAGACCAAAATAAGGAGGCACCCAATGGAGACATAGAAAAGTCAAATGCTCAAGAAAATGAAGAAAAACAAACCGGAGAACAAAGTGATCCCTCATTACCAAAAGAATGAAGGTTTGTTCCATCTCATCCCAAAGAGCTAATAATTAGCGATTCATCAAAAGGTATCACTACTAGAACCTCTTACAAAAATCATTTTAGTAGTTGTGCATTTATTTCTCAAATCGAAACTAAGAATTTCAAAGAAGCCGAGTTTGATGAGTTTTGGATTCTAGCGATACAAGAAGAATTAAATCAATTTAAAAGAAACCATGTTTGGGACTTAGTCGCTAGACCAAACAATCAAACCGTTATTGGAACAAAATAGGTTTTTAGAAATAAAAGAAATGAAAATGGAATAATTGTGCATAACAAGGCTAGATTAGTGACCCAAGGTTACAATCAAGAGGAAGGTATCGATTTTGAAGAAACATTTGCACCCATAGCACGATTAGAATCCATCCGTATGCTTCTTGCATTTGCATGTTACAAAGATTTTACACTTTATCAATTCAAGAAGAAGTTTTTGTTGAACAACCTCCCAGTTTTAAAGATCACAAGTATCCGGATCATGTATTTAAACTTCAAAAAGCTATTTATGGTTTGAAACAAGCTCCTAGAGCTTGGTATGAAGGGTTGAGCAAATTTCTTCTCTCAAATGGTTTTTCGATTGGAAAAGTGGATACTACACTTTTTATAAAAACTCATAAAGATAATATGCTCATTGTTCAAATTAATGTTGACGATATTTTGGTGCTACAAATATACATCTTTGTGAAGAATTTTCAAAATGCATGAGTAAAGAATTTGAAATGAGCATGATGGGTGAGTTAAAAAATTTTCTTGGCCTTCAAATTAAACAAATGAAAGAAGGAATTTTTATAAATCAAAATAAATACATATTAGACATGCTTAAAAAATTTGACATGCAGGACATCAAGCCTATGAACACACGAATGAGTACATCTCTAAAGCTTGATAAGGATGAGCAAGGTACATCTGTAGACATCACAAAATATTGAGGTATGATTGGATCTCTTCCTTATTTAACTGCTAGTCAATTCGATATTATGTTTAGTGTTTGCCTATATGCTCGCTTTCAATCTAATCTTAAGGAATCACACTTAAAGGCCGTAAAAAGAATTTTTCTTTATCTAAATGGTACAAGTACTTTAGGACTTTGGTATCCAAAAGGCACTCATATTGACTTAATTAATTATTCGGATGCCGATTGGGCTGGATGTAATGTTGATCGTAAAAGCACTAATGGAAATTGTCACTTTCTAGGCTTTGCACTTGTATCTTGGTCTAGCAAGAAACAAAATTCCGTTGCACTATCCACCGCCGAGGCAGAATAAATCTCAGCTGCTAGTTGTTGTTCACAAACACTTTGGATGAAACAAATTTTATGTGATTATCTTTTGACTTACGATCAAATACCTATCTTATGTGATAATACTAGTGCCATAATTTTGTCCAAAAATCCTATTTTACATTCACGAACTAAGCATATTGAGATTCGACATCATTTTCTTCGTGATCATACCCAAAAAGGAGATATTGAATTAGAATTTATAAAGACCGAAGACCAATTGGCTGATATTTTTACAAAAACTCTAGTGCACGACCGATTTTCTTGTATTCAAAGAGATTTAGGTATTCTTGACAAAAATGAAGTGAACTAAGTGTTAATTCATTTTATGCCTTTTTATCTTTTTTTTAATCTTCTCAATTCGATTAAAAAAAATTATTATCCGAACGCACTTATAGTGTCCAGATCAGCTTGTCCAGATTGATAGAAAATGGTCCAGTGTTTTCAAAATTCTGCCATCCGGACGTAGAGAAGAAATAACCAGACGTCCATATCCTGAAATATCCTTTAAAATCGCGATCTACGTTTTCTTCTTCGCCATTTCTATTCTCTTTTCTTCATCATTTCTTCCACAAATTGTTCAATTTTCTTTACAATATAGCATACACTCTCCATTGCATCAAAGTTCCTGGTAAAATTCGTCATTTCAGTGGTCAAAAAGTCAAATTTTCACCATATAGTCAAAAACCACATCTCAAATTTTCGAAGGTAAGATTCACTTCACTTCCCTTGTCATATTACACTTTATTTTGGGTATTTTTTTGCCCATATCAAGTATATATTAATAGGATATCAATAACCTCTATATACATTGAGATTTCTCTTCAAATTTCTAGTTTTTGGCCCAAAATTATTCAAGCCCTAGAATTTTTTTGTTGGACCTTTAGGGATTCTCCATTTTTTCTCAACCATGTCAGGTTCTAGACATGGAAATGGGGAAAAAATTATACAACGACCCCCTTCACCATCGGATGAGGAGATGGATTTGGAGCCGGAGGAACCACCGAACCCTTTTGAAAAATCGCATATTTTGATCCGTAAGAATGTTGATTTTATGGATTTTACAATAGAAGCTCCCACTTTTCATATTGAAGAATGTTTTAAACTCATGGGATGGATAACCGTGACAACAAGGGAAGAACACGCTTATCCATGGCTTATGAAAGAATTTTATTAAAAAATAAATTTTACGACACGTTCAAATGAAATCACTTGCTTTGTTAAAAATGTTCATTTTACAATTTCAATAATTCGTCAACTATTTAATCTCGAGCCTTGTGGCTTAGAAGTGTTCTTACATAAGTCTCCACCAACCATAGAAGGATACGATCCTTCTGAGGCATGTCGTTGAGTTACGGAGAAAGACTTCGAGAACATCACTAAAATTAGTGTACATCAATTAACACTTCCATGCAAGGTTTTGCAAAACATAATCGCTCATATTATTTTTCCCCACAAAGGTCATCGAGACGAAGTCAATCACTTCGATCTCTTCATTTTGGATTCTCTACTAGTTGGGCGTAAAATTGATTTTCCTACTATTGTACTTGGTCTTATGAAGCTTGTGCATGCATCACGACACACAAAAGCTTTACCTTATGGGATGCTTCTCACACAAATCTTTAAGCATTTTAACGTTTCATTAGACGGTGAAGAATTTATAAAATTACGCCCTACCGATACTATTAATATTCAGACCTTAAAACGAATGAAGATAGTAAAGGAACATGGGCAATGGGTGGCTAATACGAAAGGGTTCGATCCTACCTCCGGTCCATCCACTCTCCAGTTTGAAGATGAAGCTGAATCAGACGACGAAGTACCTGAAGTTCCTGCTCCATCATTTGACATTCCAGGCTCGAGTGTGTCTCCTACTTCTCGAGAGCGTTCCACATTTACCGAGGAGCAGTATAATGTCCTCCATGGGCGGATTGATTCTCTTACCTCATCGATCGACGGCATGGGTAGCCTATTTCTCTAGATGTAGGCTTAGCAGATATCTATCCAGGACTGACAGCTCGAGATGTAGCAGCAGTAGCTTGAGATGCAACAGCGACAGGCTGAGATGCAGGCTCAGCAAACTGCATTTTTCGCCAAATTTTATGCTAGATTTCCTTCTCTGCCCCCACCTCCGACCCCTTAGTTTACTTTCTTGCCTACTATTATTATCATGTTAGTTGTTATCTATTGCTCTTTCATATTTTGAATGGTTCACTTCCTAAATGGTATTTTCTTCGTGCTATTTGACTTGTTATATCTTTTTGCTTATGTCAAAAGGGAGAAGATGAGCAGATGATTATGCAACATAGGAACAACAAAGGAAGGGGGAAAGTTATATAATGTTATATGCATGTTGATAGGGGCAATATTACTTGCAATATACAAAATCATGCTCCTGATTATTTGATACCGATTCAATTTGTTTAACATTTATATTGCAAAAGTCATCTTGTTTGTCATAATCAAAAAGGGGAAAATTGTTTGCCTAATGGTTGACTTCTTGTTTTGATTATCACAAACAAATTGTGTTTAATTCTAACAAATTGAATTTAAGTGATTGATAGTGATTATTTATGACACGAAAAATCTAGATTGAGAATCATGCAACATTGGCACAAAACGACAAACAAGCAAGATTGAAGATTTACGAACGAGGAAATGGAAATTGAGCCTTCACACACAAAATCGCATTGGATGAGGAAATTGAAGACATTAGCTATAGATGCATTTCTCTACTCAAATGTAAAGGTAAAACACTTTAATATTTTGTATCGATTATAGCTCAAAGAATTTTTATGCACCAGAATTATCATGACAAACTTTACTTGGATAAAAATTGCTTTTAAATATAAGTAATTTGATTTTTCACAATTAAATCTTTATGAAATTACTTATCTATACAAAGTATATTAGAAAACCCTACAAGTACCTTAAAGAACATTTTCACGAAAAAGAAAAATTCGGTGGGCAAAATAATTGGCCCATCCAAACGTCCGGATGGGGTCTTTCGGACATCTGGATGTGATGTTCAATGGTCAGATTTTTTACCATTTGGCAAGCGGCTAGTTAATCGTCCGGATACCAAGCGAACGTCCGAATTACTTGTCCGCATCTCCTGATTGATGGCTATAAATACCTCTCTTTATACTTCTTTTAAAGCAAGCATTCTAAAGCATTAAAGAGAGTTATTTATTGATCTTATCTACCTTATTTTTCAATCTTTAAGGTATCAAAATATTTATTTTTTGAAAAAAATTTTGAGTGAGTAACTTTTGAAAAATCATATATCTTAATAAAAGTTTTCTACACAACATTTGAGCTATATTCTTTGTGATTTATTGAAGTGTTGTGCCTGATTCTCTCTTAATATTTAGTTGTGTATATCATTTGTTAAGAGAGAAACTTTTCAATTGCCGATTGAACTATTGCCGATTGAACTTTGCTATTTGTACACTAATTTTTGGCACATTGTTTGACATTTGCATTGTTGTCAAGTGTCAATTGGATGGAAAAACTGTTTGAAATTTAAACTGTCTAGTAGGGTAATGTCACGTGGCAAAGTGTAAACTGAAGTGTACACCGTAGTGTACATGTAGCAAGGTCCTTACCGATTGAACTTTCCTATTTGTACACTGATTTTTGACACGTTGTTTGATACTTGCATTGTTGTCAAGTGTCAGTTAGATGGGAAAATTGTTTGAAATTTAAACTGTCCAATAGGGTAATGTCACGTGGCAAAGTGTAAACTAAATTGTACACCATAGTGTACATGTAGCAAGGCTCATACCGGTTGAACTTCGCAATTTGTGCACTGATTTTTGACAAGTTGTTTGGCGCTTGCATTATTGTCAAGTGTCAATTGGATTGGAAAACTTTTTGAAATTTAAGTTGTCCAACAGGGTATTGTGACGTGGAAAAGTGCAAACAAAAGTGTACAACATAGTGTACACGTAGCAAGGTTCTTACCGTTTAAACTTTGCTATTTGTACACTGATTTTTGACAAAATGTTTGACACTTGCATTGTTGTCAAGCGTCAATTGGATGGGAAATTGTTTGAAATTTAAACTATCCAATGGGGAAATGTCACGTGGCAAAGTATAAATTAGAGTGTACACCGTAGTGCACATGTAGCAAGGTTCTTACCGATTGAACTTTGTTATTTGTACACTGATTTTTGACATATTGTTTGACACGTGCCTTGTGGTCAAGTGTCAATTGGATGAGAAAAATTTTTGAAATTTAAACTGTCCAGCAGGGTAATGTCATGTGGCAAAGTGTAAACTAAAGTGTGTACACCATAGTTTACATGTAGCAAGGTTCCTACCGATTGAATTTTGCTATTTGTACACTGATTTTTGACACGTTGTTTGGCACTTGCTTGGTTATCAAGTGTCAATTGGATGGGAAAACTATTTAAAATTTAAGCTGTTCAACAAGGTAATGTCACGTGGCAAAGTGTAAACTAAATTGTACACCATAGTGTACATGTAGAAAGGTTCTTACCGATTAAACTTTGCTATTTGTACACTGATTTTTGAAATGTTGTTTAACAGTTGCATTGTTGTCAAGTGTCAGTTGGATGGGAAAATTGTTTGAAATTTAAACTGTCCAACAGGGTAATGTCACGTGGCAACGTGTAAATTAAAGTGTACACCGTAGTGTACATGTAGCAAGGTCCTCACCAATTGATCTTTGCTATTTGTGCACTGATTTTCAACACATTGTTTGACACTTGCATTGTTTTCAAGTGTCAATTGGATCGAAAAACTGTTTGAAATTTAAACAGTCCAACATGGTAATGTCTCGTGGCAAAGTGTAAACTAAACTGTACACCATAGTGTACTTGTAGCAATGTTCATACAGGTTGAACTTCGTAATTTATGCACTGATTTTTGACACGTTGTTTAACGTTTGCATTATTGTCAAGTGTCAATTGGATTGAAAAATTGTTTGAAATTTAAATTGTCTAATAGGGTAATGTGATGTGGCAAAGTGCAAACTAAAGTGTACACCATAGTGTACATGTAACAAGGTTCTTACCGTTTAAACTTTGCTATTTGTATGTTGATTTTTAACAAGTTGTTTGACATTTGCATTGCTGTCAAATGTAAATTTGATGGGAAAACTGTTTGAAATTTAAACTGCCCAACTAGGTAATGACACGTGGAAAGTGTAAACTAAAGTGTAATAGTGTACATTTAGCAAAGTTCTTACCGATTGAACTTTGCTATTTGTGCACTAATTTTTAACACGTTGTTTGATACTTGCATTGTTGTCAAGTGTCAATTGGATAGAAAAACTGTTTGAAATTTAAATTGTCCGACATGGTAATGTCCCATGACAATGTGTAAACAAAAATGTACATCGACGGTTGCATTGTTTTGAAGTATCAATTGGACTGAAAAATTGTTTGAAAATTAAACTGTCCAATAGGGTAATGTGACTTGGTGAATTGCAAACTAAAGTGTACACCATAGTGTACATGTAACAATGTTCTTACCATTTAAACTTTGCTATTTGTACACTGATTTTTGACACTTGTATTGTCGTCAAGTGTCAATTGGATGGAAAAACTGTTTGAAATTTAAATTGTCCAAGAGGGTAATGTGACGTGGCAAAGTGTAAACTAAAGTGTACACCATAGTGTACATATGGTAAGGTTCTTACCCTTTAAACTTTGCTATTTGTATACTTAGTTTTGACACATTGTTTGACACTTGCGTTGTTGTCAAGTGTTAATTGGATAGAAAAATTGCTTATAATTAGTACTGTCCAACAGGGTAATGTCACGTGGCAAAATATAAACTAAAGTGCGTACACCATAGTGTACATGTATCAAAGTTCTTACCGATTGAACTTTGCTATTTGTAAACTTATTTTTGACACTTGCATTTTTGTCAACTGTCAATCAGGTGGGAAAACTGTTTGAAATTTCAATTGTCCAACATGGTAATATCTTGTGGCAAAGTGTTAACTAAAGTGTACACCATAGTGTACATGTAGCAAGGTTCAGACTGGTTGATCTTAGCAATTTGTATACTGATTTTTGACACGCTGTTTAACACTTGCATTATTGTCAAGTGTCAATTAGATTGGAAAACTGTTTGAAATTTAAACTGTCCAACAGGGTAATGTGACGTGGCAAAGTGCAAATGAAAGTATACACCATAGTGTACATGTAGTAAGGTTCTTACCGTTTAAACTTTGCTATTTGTACACTGATTTTTGACACGTTGTTTGACACTTACATTGTTGTCAAGTGTCAATTGGATGGAAAAATTGTTTGAAATGTAAACTGTCCAATAGGGTAATGTCACGTGGTACAGTGTAAACTAAATTGTACATCATAGAGTACATGTAGAAAGGCTCATACGGGTTGAACTTCGCAATTTGTACACTGATTTTTGACACGTTGTTTGATGCTTGCATTGTTGTCAAGTGTCAATTGGATTGGAAAACTTTTTGAAATTTAAGCTGTCCAACAGGGTAATGTGACGTGGCAAAAAGCATACAAAAGTATACAACATAGTATACATGTAGCAAGGTTCTTACCCTTTAAACTTTGCTATTTGTACACTGATTTTGGAGACATTGTTTGACACTTGCATTATTGTCAAGCATCAATTGGATGGGAAGACTTTTTGAAATCTAAACTGTCCAACAGGGAAATGTCTCGTGGCAATGTGTAAACTAAACTGTACACTGTAGTGCACATGTAGCAAGGTTCTTACCGATTGAATTTTGCTATTTGTACACTAATTTTTAACACGTTGTCCGACACTTGCATTGTGGTCAAGTATCAATTGGATGGGAAAACTGTTTGAAATTTAAACTGTCCAGTAGGATAATGTTATGTGGCAAAGTATAAACTAAAGTGTGTACACTATAGTTTATATGTAGCAAGGTTCCTACCTATTGGACTCTGCTATTTATACACTGATTTTTGACACGTTGTTTGGCACTTGCTTTGTTATCAAGTGTCAGTTGGATGGGAAAACTATTTGAAATTTAAACTGTCCAACAAGGTAATGTCACGTAGTAAAGTGTAAACTAAATTGTACACCATAGTGTACATGTAGAAAGGTTCTTACCGATTGAACTTTGCTATTTGTGCACTGATTTTTGACACATTGTTTGACAGTTGCATTGTTGTCTAGTGTCAATTGGATGGAAAATTTATTTGACATTTAAACTGCCCAACCGGATAATGAGACGTGGAAAGTGTAAACTAAAGTGTAAATCGTAGTGTACATTTACCAATGTTCTTACCGATTGATTTTTGCTATTTGTACACTGATTTTTGACACGTTGTTTGACACTTACATTGTTGTCAAGTGTTAATTGGATAGGAAAATTGTTTGAAATTTAAATTGTCCGATATGGTAATGTCTCGTGGCAATGTGTAAACAAAAGTGTACACCATAGTGTAAATGTATCAAGGTTCTTACCAGTTGAACTTCGCAATTTGTGCATTGATTTTAGACACGTTGTTTGACGATTGCATTGTTTTCAAGTGTTAATTGGACTGGAAAATTGTTTGAAATTAAACTGTCCAACAGGGTAACGTGACGTGGCAAAGTGCAAACTAAAGTGTACACTATAGTGTACATGTAACAAGGTTCTTATCATTTAAACTTTGCTATTTGTACACTGATTTTTGACACGTTGTTTGAAACTTGCATTGTTCTCAAGTGTCAATTGGATGGGAAAACTGTTTGAAATTTAAACTGTCCAACTGGGTAGTGTCATGTGGAAAGTGTAAACTAAAGTGTACACCGTAGTGTACATGTAGTAAGGTTCTTACCGATTGAATTTTGCTATTTGTACTTTGATTTTTGACACTTTGTTTGACACTTGCGTAGTTGTCAAGTGTCAATTGGATGGGAAAACCATTTGAAATTAGTATTGTCCAATAGGGTAATGTCACGTGGCAAAGTGTAAACTAAAGTGTGTACACCATAGTGTACATGTAGCAAAGTTCTTACCGATTGAACATTGCTATTTGTGAACTAATTTTTGACACATTATTTGACACTTGCATTGTTGTCAGGTGTCAACTGGTTGAGAAAAATGTTTGAAATTTCAATTGTCCAACATGGTAATATCTCATGGCAAAGTGTAAACTTAAGTGTACACCATAGTGTACACGTAACAAGGTTCATACTGATTGATCTTCGCAAATTGTGCACTGATTTTTGACATGTTGTTTAGCACTTGCATTGTTGTCACGTGTCAATTGGATTGGAAAACTGTTTGAAATTTAAATTGTCCAAGAGGGTAATGTGACGTGGCAAAGTGTAAACTAAAGTGTACACCATAGTGTACATGTAGTAAGGTTCTTACCCTTTAAACTTTGCTATTTGTATACTTAGTTTTGACACATTGTTTGACACTTGCATTGTTGTCAAGTGTCAATTGATTGGGAAAACTAGTTGAAATTTGAGCTGTTCAACAAGGTAATGTCACGTGGCAAAGTGTAAGGTAAAGTGTACACCATAGTGTGCATGCAGCAAGGACCTTACCGATTCAACTTTGCTATATGTACACTGATTTTCGACATGTTGTTTGACACTTGCATTTTTGTCAAGTGTCAATTTAATGGAAAAACTGTTTGAAAGTTAAACTGTCCAATAGGGTAATGTCATGTGACAAAGTGTAATCTAGAGTGTACACCGTAGTATACATGTAGTAAGGATCTTACCGATTGAACTTTGCTATTTGTACACTGACTTTGGACACCTTTTTTGACACTTGCATTATTGTTTAAGTGTCAATTGAATGGGAAAACTTTTAGAAATTTAAACAATCCAACATGATAATGTCTCGTGGCAAAGTGTAAACTAAAGTGTACACCATAGTGTACTTGTAGCAAGGTTCATACAGGTTGAACTTCGCTATTTGTACACTGATTTTTGACACGTTGTTTGACATTTGTATTGTTGTCAAGTGTCAATTGGATTGGAAAATTGTTTAAAATTTAAACTGTCTAACAGAGTAATGTGACGTGGTGAAGTGCAAAGTAAAGTGTACACCATAGTGTACATGTAACAAGGTTCTTACCATTTAAACTTTGCTACATGTACACTTTAGCTTATACTTTATCACGTGACATTACCCGGTTAGACAGTTTAAATTTCAAACAGTTTTTCCATCCAATTGAGACTTGACAACAATACAAGTGTCAACGTGTCAAATAGCTGTGTACAAATAGCAAAGTTCAATCGGTAAGAACTTTGCTACATGTACACTATGGTGTACACTTTAGTTTACAATTTGCCACGTGACATTACCCTGTTGGACAGTTTAAATTTTAGACGATTTTCCCATCCAAGTGACACTTGACAACATTGCAAGTGTCAAGATAACGTGTCAAAAATTTGTGGACAAATATCAAAGTTCAATCAGTAAGAACCCTGCTACACGTACACTATGGTGTACACACTTTAGTTTACACTTTGCTACATGATGTTACCTTGTTGGATTGTATAAATTTCAAATAGTTTTCCCATCCAATTGACACTTGACAACAATGCAAGTGTCAAACAACGTATAAATAATTAGTGCACAAATAGCAACGTTTAATCGGTAAGAACCTTGCTAAATGTACACTATGGTGTACACACTTTAGTTTACACTTTACCACGTGACATTATCCTATTGGATAGTATAAATTTCAAATAGTTTTTCCATCCAATTGACACTTGACAACAATGCAAGTGTCAAAGAATGTGTCAAAATCAGTGTACAAATAGCAAAGTTCAATCGGTAAGGATCTTGATACATGTACACCATGGTGTACACTTTAATTTACACTTTGGCGCGTAACATTACCCTATTGGATAGTTTAAATTTCAAACAGTTTTTCCATCCAATTGACACTTGAAAACAATCCAAGTGTCAAACAACGTGTCAAAAATCAGTGTACAAATGACAAAGTTTAATCGGCAAGAACTTTGCTACATGTACACTATGGTGTACACACTTTAATTTACACTTTGTCACGTGACATAACCCTATTGGACAGTATAAATTTCAAAATGTTTGCCCATCCAATTGACACTTGACAACAATGTAAGTGTCAACCAACGTGTCAAAAATCAGTGTACAAATAGCAAAGTTCAATCGGTAAGAACCTTGCCACATGAACACTATGGTGTACACTTTAGTTTACACTTTGCCACGTGACATTACCCTGTTGGACAGTATAACAATGTAAGTGTCAACCAACGTGTCAAAAATCAGTGTACAAATAGCAAAGTTCAATCGGTAAGAACCTTGCCACATGAACACTATGGTGTACACTTTAGTTTACACTTTACCACGTGACATTATCCTGTTGGACAGTTTAAATTTCAGACAATTTTCCCATCCAATTGACACTTGATAACATTGCAAGTGTCAAGACAACGTGTCAGAAATTTGTGGACAAATAGTAAAGTTCAATCGGTAAGAACCCTGCTACATGTACATTACGGTGTACACACTTTAGTTTACACTTTGTCACGTGACATTACCCTGTTGGATTGTATAAATTTTAAATAGTTTTCCTATCCAATTGACACTTGACTACAATGCAAGTGTCAAACAACGTGTCAAAAATCAGTTACAAATAGAAAAGTTCAATCGGTAAGGACCTTGCTACATGTATACTATAGTGTATACTTTAATTTACACTCTGCCACGTGATATTTCCCTGTTGGACAGTTTAAATTTCAAATAGTTTTCCCAACCAATTGACAATTGACAACTGTGTAAGTGTCAAAGAACGTTTCAAAAATCAGTGTACAAATAAAAAAGTTCAATCGGTAAGAACCTTGCTACATACAAACTATGGTGTACACACTTTAGTTTACACTTTACCAAGTGATATTATCCAGTTGAACAGTATAAATTTCAAATAGTTTTCCCATCCAATTGACACTCGACAATAATGCAAGTGTCAAACAACGTGTCAAAAATTAGTGCACAAATAGAAAAGTTCAATCGGTTAGAACCTTGGTACATGTACACTATGGTGTACACTTTAGTTTACATTTTGCCACGTGTCATTACCCTATTGGACAATTTAAATTTCAAATTTTTTTCCATCCAATTGACCCTTGACGACGATGCAAGTGTCAAACAACAAGTCAAAAATCAGTTTACAAATAAAAAAGTTCTATCGGTTAGAACCTTGCCACATGCACACTATGGTGTACACTTTAGTTTACACTTTACCATGTGACTTTACCCTGTTGGACAGTTTAAATTTCAAACTATTTTCTTAACCAATTGACACTTGAGAACAATGCAAGTGTCAAACAACGTGTCAAAAATTAGTGTACAATAACAAAGTTCAATCGGTAAGAACCTTGCTACATGTACACTATGGTGCACATTTCAATTTACGCATTGCCACGTGACATTACCCTGTTGGACAGTTTAAATTTCAGACAGTTTTCCAATCCAATTGACACTTGACAACAATGTAAGTGTCGAAACAATGTTTCAAAAATCAGTTTACAAATAGCAAAGTTCAATCGATAAGAATCTTGCTACACGTACACTATGGTGTACACACTTTAGTTTACACTTTGCCACATGACATTACCCTATTGGACAGTATAAATTTTAAACTATTTTCCCATCCAATTTACACTCAACAACAATGCAAGCGTCAAACAATGTATCAAAAATCAGTGTACAAATAGCAATGTTCAATCGGTAAGAATCTTTCTACATGTACACTATGGTGTACACTTTAGTTTACACTTGCCAAGTGACATTGCCCTATTGGACAGTTTAAATTTGAAATAGTATTCCCATCTAATTGACACTTGACAGAAATGCAAGTGTAAAACAATGTGTCAAAAATCAGTGTACAAATAACAAAGTTCAATCGGTAAGAAACTTGCTACATGTACACTGTGGTGTACACACTTTAGTTTACTTTTTGCCACGTGACATTACCCTATTGGATAGTATAAATTTCAAACAGTTTTCCCATCCAATTTACCCTTGACAACAATGCGAGTGTCAAATAATGTGTCAAAAATCAAAGTACATATAGCAAAGTTCAATCGGTAAGAACTTTACTACGTATACACTATGGTGTACACACTTTAGTTTACACTTTGCCACTTGACATTACCCTGTTCGATAGTATAAATTTCAAACAATTTTCCCATCCAATTGACACCTGACAACAGTACAAGTGTCAAACAACGTGTCAAAAATCAGTGTACCAATAGTAAATTTCAATCGGTACATGTACACTTTAGTTTACACTTTGTCACGTTACATACCCTATTGGACAGTTTAAATTTCAGATACTTTTCCCATCCAATTGACACTTGAAAAAATGCAAGTGCTAAAACAACGTTTCAAAAATCAGTTTACAAATAGTAAAGTCACATCTGTAAGAATCTTGCTACACGTACGCTATGGTGTACACACTTTAGTTTACACTTTGCCACGTGACATTACCCTGTTGGATAGTATAAATTTCAAACTATTTTCCCATCCAATTTACACTCGACAATAATGAAAGTGTCAAACAATGTGTCAAAAATCAGTGTACAAAGAGCAAAGTTCAATCGGTAAAAACCTTGCTACATGTACACTGTGGTATACACTTTAGTTAACACTTTGCCACGTGACTTTACCCTGTTGGACAGTATAAATTTCAAACTATTTTCCCATCCAAATTACACTCGACAACAATGCAAGTGTTAAATAATATGTCAAAAATCAGTGTACAAATAGCAAAATTCAATCAGTAAGAACCTTGCTACATGTACACTGTGGTGTACACTTTAGTTAACACTTTGCCAGGTGACCTTACCCTGTTTGACAGTTCGAATTTCGAACAGTTTTCCTATCCAATTGAGACTTGACAACAATGCAAGTGTCAAACAATATGTCAAAAATCAGTGTACAAATAGTGAAGTTCAATCGGTAAGAACTTTGCTACATGTACACTACGGTGTACACTTTAGTTTACACTTTACCACGTGACATTACCCCGCTAGACGGTTTAAATTTCAAACAATTTTCTCATCCAATTGACAATTGACAACATTGCAAGTGTCAAAACAACGTGTTAAAATCAGTATACAAATAGCAAAGTTCAATCGATAAGAACATTACTATATGTACACTATCGTGTACAAACTTTAGTTTATTTTTTGCCACGTGACATTACCCTACTGGATAGTATAAATTTCAAATAGTTTTCCCATTCAATTGACACTTGACAACAATGCAAGTGTCAAACAACATGTCAAAAATTGGAGTAGATATAGCAAAGTTCAATCGGTTAGAAGCTTACTACGTGTACACTATGGTGTACACACTTTAGTTTACACTTTGCCACATGACATTACCCTGTTGGACAGTATAAATTTCAAACAATTTTTCCATCTATTTGACACTTGACAACAATACAAGTGTCAAACAACGTGTCAAAAATCAGTGTACCAATAGCAAAGTTCAATCGATATGAACCTTGCGACATGTACACTTTAGTTTACACTTTGTCATGTAACATTACTCTGTTGGACAGTTTAAATTTCAGACAGTTTTCCCATCCAATTGACACTTGACAATAATGCAAGTGTCAAACAACATGTCAAAAATCAGTGTAGAAATAGCAAAGTTTAATCGGTAAGAACCTTGCTACATGTATGCCATGGGGTATACTTTAGTTTAAACTTTGCCGCGTGACATCACCCTGTTGGACAGTTAAAATTTCAAACTATTTTCCCATCCAATTGGCACTTGAAAACAATGCAAGTGCTAAACAATGTGGCCAAAATCAGTTTACAAATAGCAAAGTTGAATCGGCAAGGACCTTGCTACATGTACATTATGGTGAACAATTTAGTTTACACTTTGCCACTTGACATTGCCCTATTGGACAGTTTAAATTTCAAATAATTTTTCCATCCAATTGACACTCGACAACAATGCAAGTGTCAAACAACGTGTCAAAATCAGTGTACAAATAGAAAAGTTCAATCGATAAAAACCCTGCTACATGTACACTATGGTGTACAGTTTAGTTTACACTTAACCATATGTTATTACCCTATTAGACAGTTTAAATTTCAAATAGTTTTTCCATCCAATTGACACTTGACAACAATGGAAGTGTCAAACAACGTGTTAAAAATCAGTGTACAAACAGTAAAGTCTAATCGGTAAGAACTTTGCTACATGTACACTATGGTGTACACTTTAGTTTACACTTTGGCACGTGACATTACCCTATTGGACAATATAAATTTTGAACGATTTTCCTATCCAATTGACACTTGACAATAATACAAGTATTAAACAACGTGTCAAAAATCAATTTATAAATAGCGAAGTTCAATCGATAAGGACCTTGCTACATGTACACTATGGTGTACACTTTAGTTTACACTTTGTCGCGTGACATTACCCTATTGGATAGTTTAAATTTCAAATAGTTTTTTATTCAATTGACACTTGAAAACAATGCAACTGTCAAACAACGTGTCAAAAATCAGTGTACAAATAGCAAAGTTCAATCGGTAAGGACCTTGCTACATGTACACTATGGTGTACACATTAGTTTACACTTTTCCACGTGACATTCCACTATTGGATACTTTAAATTACAAACAATTTTCTTACCTAATTGACACTTGACAACAATACAAGGGTCGAACAACGTGTTAAAAATCAGTTTACCAAAAACAAAGTTCAGTCACTAAGGACCTTGCTCCATGTACACTATGGTTAACACTTTAGTTTACACTTTGCCATGCGACATTATCCTTTTGTGCAGTTTAAATTTCAAATAGTTTTTCCATCCAATTGTCACTTGACAACAATGCAAGTATCAACAACGTATCAAAAATCAGTTTACAAATAGCGAAATTCAATCGGTAAAGACCTTGCTACACGTACACTATAGAGTAAACTTTAGTTTACACTTTACCACGTGACATTACCCTATTGTACATTTTAAATTTCAAATAGCTTTTCCATCTAATTGACATTTGACAACAATGCAAGTGACAAACAACATGTCAAAAATCAGTGTACAAATAGCAAAGTTCAATCCGTAAGAACCTTGCTACATGTATACTATGGTGTACACTTTAGCTTACACTTTGCCACGTATCAATACCCTGTTGGATGTTTAAATTCCAAATAGTTTTCCCATCCAATTGACACTTGACAACAATGCAAATGTCAAACAAGATGTCAAAAATTAGTGTACAAACAGCAAAGTTCAATCGGTAAGAATCTCGCTAGATGTATACTATGGTATACACTTTAGTTTACACATTTTTCACGTGACATTACCCTGTTGGACAATTTAAATTTCGAATGGTTTTCCTATCCAATTGACACTTAACAATAACATAAGTGTGAAACAACGTTTCAAATTGTAAAGTTCAATCGGTGAGAACCTTGCGACATGTACACTATGGTGTACACTTTAGTTTACACTTTACCACGTATAATACCCTATTGGATAGTTTAAATTCCAAATAGTTTCACATCCAATTGACACTTGACAACAATGCAAATGTCAAACAACATGTCAAAAAATTAGTGTACAAACAGCAAAGTTCAATCGATAATAATCTTGCTAGATGTATACTATGGTATACACTTTAGTTTACACATTTTTCACGTGACATTACACTGTTAGACAATTTAAATTTTGAATGGTTTTCCTATCCAATTGACACTTGACAATAATGTAAGTGTGAAACAACGTGTCAAAAATCAGTATACAAATTGTAAAATTCAATCGGTGAGAACCTTGCGACATGTACACTATGGTGTACACTTGAGTTTACACTTTGCCACATGACACTACCCTGTTGGGCAGTTTAAATTTCAAATAGTTTTTCCATCTAATTGACACTTGAAAACAATGCAAGTGTTAAACAACGTGTCAAAAATCAGTGTACAAATAGTAAATTTCAATTGGTAAGGACCTTGTACATGTACACTATAGTGTACACTTTAGTTTACACATTGCCACGTGACATTACCTTGTTGGACAGTTTAAATTTCAGACAGTTTTTCCATCCAATTGACATTTGACAACACTACAAGTATCAAATAACGTGTCAAAAATCAGTGTACAAATAGCAAAGTTCAATCAATAAGAATCTTGCTACATGTACACTATGGTGCACACACTTTAGTTTACAATTTGCCACGTGACATTACCCTATTGGACAGTATAGATTTCACATAGTTTTCCCATCCAATTGACACTTGACAAAAATGCAAGTGTCAAACAACATGTCAAAAATCGGTGTACAAATAGCAAAGTTCAATCGGTAAGAACCTTGTTACGTGTACACTTTAGTTTACACTTTACCACGAGATATTACCCTGTTAAGCAGTTTAAATTTCAAACAGTTTTCCAATCTAATTGACACTTGACAACAATGCAAGTGTCAAAAAATGTATCAAAAATCAGTGTACAAATAGCAAAGTTCAATCGGTAAGAACCTTACTACATGTACACTATGGTATACACATTTTAGTTTACACTTTGCTACGTGACATTACCCCATTGGTCAGTATCAATTTAAACAGTTTTTCCATCCAATTGACACCTGACACCAAAATAAGTGTCAAACAACGGTAAAAAATCAGTGTGCAAATAGCAAAGTTCAATCTGTATGAACATTGCTCCATGTATACTTTAGTTTACACTTTACCACGTGACATTACCCTGTTGGATAGTTTAAATTTCAAACAATTTTCCCATCCAATTGACAGTTAACAACATTGCAAGTATTAAACAATGTGTCAAAATTCAGTGTACAAATAGCAAAGTTCAATTGGTAAGAACCTTGCTACATGTGCACTACGGTATGCACTTTAGTTTACACTTTGCCACTTGACATTACCCTGTTGGACAGTTTAACTTTCAAATAGTTTTCCCATCCAATTGACACTTGACAACAATGCAAGTGTCAAACAACGTGTCAAAAATCAATTTACAAATAATCTTCAGTCGGTAAGGACCTTGCTACATGTACACTATGGTATACACTTTAGTTTACACTTTGTTAAGTGACATTACCCTATTGAACAATTTTATTTCAAACAGTTTTCCCATCCAATTGACACTTGACAACAACGCAAGTTTCAAACAACGAGTCATAAATTGGTGTACAAATAACAAAGTTCAATTAAGAACCTTGCTTCATATACACTATGGTGTACACTTTAGTTTATGCTTTGCCACGTGTCATTACCCAGTTGGAGAATTTAAATTTCAAACAGTTTTCCCAACCAATTGACACTCGTCAACCGTGAGAGTGTCAATCAACGTGTCAAATATTAGTTTAAAAGAGCAAAGTTCAATTGGTAAGGACCTTGCGACATGTACACTATGGTGTACACACTTTAGTTTCTTCACCACGTGACATACCCTGTTGGACTGTATAAATTTCAAATAGTTTTCCTATCCAATTGACACTTGACACAATGCAAGTGTCAAACAATGTATCAAAAATCAGTGTACAAAGAGCAAAGTTCAATCGGTGAGAACCTTGCTACATGTACACTATGGTGTACACTTTAGTTTACACTTTTTCACGTGACATTACCCTACTGGACAATTTAACTTTCAAACAATTTTCCCATCCAATTGACACTTGACAACAATGTGAGTGTCAAACAACGTGTCAAAAATTGGAGTACATATAGAAAAGTTCAATCGGTTAGAACCTGCTACGTGTACACTACGATGTACACACTTTAGTTTACACTTTACCATGTGACATTACCCTATTGGATAGTGTAATTTCAAATAGTTTTTCCATTCAATTGAAACTTGACAACAACGCAAGTGTCAAACAACATATCAAAAATGAGTGTACAAATAGCAAAGTTCAACCGGTAAGAACCCTGCTACGTTTACACTATGGTGTACACTTCAGTTTACACTTTGCCACGTGTATTACCCTGTTGGAGAGTTTAAATTTCAAACAATTTTTCCATCCAATTGATACTCGTCAACAATGCAAGTGTCAAACAACGTGTCAAATATCAGTGTACAAATAACAAAGTTTAATCGGTAAGAACCTTGCTACATGTACACTATGGTGTACACACTTTAGTTTAAGCCTTGCCACGTGCCATTACCCTATTCGACTATATAAATTTCAAACAATTTTTCCATCCAATTGACACTTGACAACAATGCAAGTGTCAAACAACGTGTTAAGAATCAGTATACAAATAGAAAAGTTCAATCGGTAGGAACCTTGCTACATGTACACTTTAGTTTACACTTTGACACGTGACATTACCCTATTGGACAATATAAATTTCGAATGGTTTTCCAATCCAATTGACACTTGACAACAATGTAAGTGCCAAAAAAAAGTCAAAAATAAGTTTACAAATAGCAAAATTCAATCGGTAAGAACATTGCTATATGTACACTATGGGGTACACTTTAGTTTACATTTTGCCACGTGACATTTCCCTGTTGGACAGTTTAAATTTTAAATAGTTTTTCTGTCCAATTGACACTTGACAACAATGCAAGTGTCAAACAACGTGTAAAAAATTAGTGTATAAATAGCAAAGTTCAATCGGTAAGGACCTTATACATGTACACTATGGTGTACACTTTAATTTACACTTTGCCATGTGACATTATCTTGTTGAACAATTTAAATTTCAAATAGTTTTCCTATCCAATTAACACTTGACAACATTGCAAGTGTCAAATAACGTGTCAAAAATCAATGCACAAATAGCAAAGTCAATCGGTTAAAACTTTGTTACATGTACACTATGGTGCACACTTTAGTTTACACTTTGTCACATGTCATTACCCTGTTGGATAGTTTACATTTCAAACTATTTTCTTGCCCAATTGACACTTGACAACAATACAAGTGTCAAACAACGTGTCAAAAATCAGTGTACAAATAGAATAGTTCAATCAGTAAGAACCTTGCTACATATACACTATGGTGTACACACTTTAGTTTACACTTTTCCACGTGATATTACCCCATTGGACAGTATAAATTTCACACAGTTTTCCCATCCACTTGACACTTGACAATAATTCAAGTGCCAAACAACGTGTCAAAAATCAGTGTACAAATATCATAGTTCAATCGGTAAGAACCTTGCTACATGTACACTATGGTGTGCACTTTGGTTTACACTTTACCACGTGTCATTACCCTGTTGGACAGTTTAAATTTGAAGTAGTTTTCCCATCCAATTGACACTTGACAACAATGCAAGTGTCAAACAACGTGTAAAAAATCAGTTTACAAATAGCAAATTTACATCGGTAAGGACCTTGCTACATGTACACTATGGTCTATACTTTAGTTTACACTTTGCCACGTGACATTACCCTATTGGACAGTGTAAATTTCAAACAGTCTTCCCATCCAATTGATACTTGACAACAATGCAAGCGTCAAACAACGTGTCAAAAATAGGTGTACAGACAACAAAGTTCAATCGGCAAGAACCTTGCTACATGTGCACTATGGTGTACACTTTAGTTTACACTTCACCACGTGACATTACCCTGTTAGACAATTTAAATTTCGAACAGTTTTCCTGTCAATTGACACTTCACAATAATGTAAGTGTCAAACAACGTGTCAAAAATCATTATACAAATAGCAAAGTTCAATTGGTAAGAACCTTGCGACATGTACACTATGGTGTAAACATTAGTTTACACTTTGCCACATGACATTACCCTGTTGGACAATGAAAATTTCAAATAGTTTTTCCTTCCAATTGACACTTGAAAACAATGCAAGTGTCAATTAACGCGTCAAAAATCAGTGTACAAATAGCAAAGATCAATCGGTAAGGACATTGCACATGTACACTATGGTGTACACTTTAGTTCACACTTTGCCACATGACATTACTTGGTTGGACAGTTTAAATTTCAAAGAATTTTCCTATCCAACAATGCAAGTGTCAAACAATATGTCATAATTCAGTGCACAAACAGTAAAATTAAATCGGTAAGAACTTCGCTATATGTACACTATGGCGTACACTTTAGTTTTCACATTGCCACGTGACTTACCCTGTCGAACAGTTTAAATTTCAAACAATTTTTTCATCCAATTGTCACTTGACAATAATGCAAGTACTAAACAATGCGTCAAAATCAGTTTACCAATAGCGAAGTTAATTGGTAAGGACATTGCTACATTATCACTATGGTGTACACTTTAGTTTACACTTTGCCACATGACATTATCCTAATGGTAGTTTAAATTTCAAATAGTTTTTCCATCCAATTGACACTTGATAACAATGCAAGTGTCAAACAACGTGTCAAAAATGAGTGCACAAATATCAAAGTTCAATCGGTAAGGATCTTGCTACATGTACACTATGGTGTACACTTTAGTTTACACTTTGCCACGGGACATTACCCTGTTGGACAGTTTAAATTTCAAACAATTTTCCTATCCAATTGACACTTGACAACAATGCAAGTGTCGAACAACGTGTTAAAAATTTGTGTACAAATAGCAAAGTTCAATCGTTAAGAACCTTGTTATATTTACACTATGGTGTGAACTTTAGTTTATACTTTGCCATGTTTCATTACCCTGTTGGACAGTTTAAATTTCACACAATTTTCCCATCCAATTGTCAAACGACGACAATGTAAATGTCGAACAACGTGTCAAAAATAAGTTTGCAAATAACAAAGTTTAATCGGTAAAAACCGTGCTACATGTACACTATGGTGTACATTTTAGCTTACACTTTGCCACGTGACATTACCCCGTTGGACAATTTAAATTTCAGATAGATTTCCAATCCAATTGACACTTGACAACAATGCAAGTGTCAAACATCGTGTCAAAAATTAGTGTACAAATAGCAAAGTTCAATCGGTAAGAACTTTGCTACATGTACACTATGGTGTACACTTTAATTTACACTTTGCCACGTGACATTCCCGTGTTGGTCAGTTTAAATTTCAAATAGTTTTTCCATCCAATTGACACTCGACAACAATGTAAGTGTCAAACAACGTGTCAAATATCAGTGTATAAATAGAAAAGTTCAATCGATAAGAACCTTGCAACATGTACACTATTGTGTACATTTTAGTTTACACTTTTCCATGTGCCATCACCCTGTTAGACAGCTTAAATTTCAAATAGTTCTCCCATCCAATTAACACTTGACAACAATGCAAGTGTCAAATAACGGGAAAAAAATTAGTGTACAAATAGCAACGTTCAATCGATAAGAACCTTGCTACATGTACATTATGGCGAACACTTTAGTTTAAACTTTGCCACGCGACATTACTCTATTGGACAATTTAAATTTCAAATAGTATTCCACTCAATTGACACTTGACAACAATGTAAGTGCAAAAAAAGTGTTAAAAATCAGTGTCCAAATAGCAAAGTTCAATCGTTTAGAACCTTGCTACATATAAACTACGGTGTGTACTTTAGTTTACACTTTGACACATGACATTACCCTGTTGGACAATTTAAATTTCAAATAGTTTTTCCTTCCAATTGACACTCGACAACAATGCAAGTGTCAATCAACGTGTCAAAAATTAGTGTACAAATAACAAAGTTCAATCGGTAGAGATGTTGCTACATGTACACTATGGTGTACACTTTAGTTTACACTTTGCCACGTGTCATTACCTTGTTGGAAAGTTTAAATTTCAAATAGTTTTCCCATTCAATTGACACTTGACAACAACGCGAGTGTCAAACAATGTGTCAAAAATCAGTGTACAAATAACAAAGTTCAATCGGTAAGAACCTTGTTTAATGTACACTTTACCACGTGACATTACCCTGTTGGACTATTTAAATTTCAAACAGTTTTCCCATCTAATTGATACTTGACAACAATGTGAGTGTCAAACAACGTGTCCAAAATAAGTATACAAATAGCAAAGTTTAATCGATAAGAACCTTGTTACATGTACACTATGGCGTACACTTTAGTTTACACTTTGCTAAGTGATACTACCTGTTGGATAGTTTAAATTTAAAACAATTTTTCCCATCCAATTAGCACTTGACAACAATGCAAGTGCCAAACAACGTGTCAAAAATTAGTGTACAAATAGAAAAGTTCAATCAGTAAAAACCTTGCGACGTGTACACTATGGTGTACACTTTAGTTTACACTTTGCCATGTTTCATTACCCTATTGGACAGTTTAAATTTCAAACAATTTTCCCATCCAATTGACACTTGACAACAATGCAAGTGTCACACAACGTGTCAAAAATCAATGGACAAATAGCAAAGTTCAATCGGTAAGAATCTTACTACATGTACACTTTAGTTTACACATTGCCACGTGACATTACTCTATTGGACAATTTAAATTTCAAACAGTATTCCCGTGCATTTGACACTTGACAACAATACAAGTGTCAAACAATAAGGACCTTGCCACATGTACAGTATGGTGTACACTTTAGTTTACACTTGGCCATGTTACATTAACCAGTTGGACAGTTTAAATTTCAAACAATTTTTCCACCCAATTGACCCTTGACAACAATGCAAGTGTCAGACAACATGTCAAAAATTAGTGTACAAAGAAAAAAGTTAAATCAGCAAGAACGTTTCTACATGTACACTATGGTGTACACTTTAGTTTACACTTTGTCACGTGACATTACCCTGTTGGACAGTTTAAATTTCAAAATGTTTTTCCATCCAATTGACACTTGACAATAATGTAAGTGTCAAAGAACGTGTCAAGAATTAGTGTACAAATAGCAAAGTTCAATTGTTGAGGACCTTGATACATGTACATTATGGTGCACACTTTAATTTACAGTTTGCCACGTGACATTGCCCTATTGGACAGTTTAAATTTCAAACAATTTTCCTATCCTATTAACACTTGACAACTATGCATGTGTCAAACAACTTGTCAAAAATCAGTGTACAAATAGAAAAGTTCAATCGGTAAGAACCTTGCGACATGTACACTATGGTGTACACTTTAGTTTACACTTTGCCATGTGTCATCACCCTGTTGGATGTTTAAATTTCAAAAAATTTTCCCTTCCAATTGACACTTGACAACAATGCAAGTGTGAAACAATGTGCCAAAAATTAGTGTACAAATAGCGAAGTTCAATCGGTAAGAACCATAATACATGTACATTAAGGTGTACACTTTGGTTTACATTTTGCCACGTGACATTACTATATTGGTCAATTTAAATTTCAAACACTATTCCTATCCATTTGGCACTTGACAACAATGCAAGTGTCAAACAATGTGTCGAAAATTAGTGTACAAATAGCAAAGTTCAACGGTAAGGACCTTGCCACATGTACAGTATGGTGTACACCTTAGTTTACATTTGGCCACATTGCATTACTCTATTAGACAGTTTAAATTTCAAACAGTTTTCCCACCGAATTGACCCTTGACAACAATGCAAGTGTCAAACAACATGTCAAAAATCAGTGTACAAAGAGCAAAGTTAAATCGGTAAGAACGTCGCTACATGTACACTATGGTGTAAACTTTAGTTTACACTTTGCCACCTGACATTACCCTATTGAACAGTTTAAATTTCAAATAGTTTTTCCATCTGATTGACACTTGATAACAATGCAAGTGTAAAACAACATGCCGAAAATCATTATACAAATAGCAAAGCTCAATTGGTATGGACCTTATCACATGTACACTATGGTGTACACTTCAGTTTACACATGGCCACGTGACATTACCCGGTTGGACAGTTTAAATTTCAAACAATTTTCCCATCCAATTAACACTTAACAATAATGCAAGTGTCAAACAACGTGTGAAAAATCAATTTACGAATGGCAAAGTTCAATCGGTAAGGACCTTACTACATGTACACTATGGTGTACACTTTCGTTTACACTTTGCCACATGACATTACCCTGTAGGATAGTCTAAATTTCAAACTATTTTCTCATGCAATTGACACTTGACAACAATCCAAGTTTAAACAACATGTTAAAAATTAGTATACAAATAGCAAAGTTCAATCCGTAAGAACCTTGCAAAATGTACACTATGGTGTACACATTAGTTTACACTTTGCCACGTGACATTACCCTGTTACACAGTTTAAATTTTAGATAGCTTTCCCATCCATTTGTCACTTGACAACAATGCAAGTGTCAAGCAACATGTCAAAAATCAGTTTTCAAATAGCAAAGTTCAATCGGTAAGGGCATTGCTGCATGTACACCATGGTGTACACTTTAGTTTACACTTTGCCAGTATCATCACCCTATTGGACAGTTTAAATTTCAAATAGTTTTCCCATCCAATTGACATTTGACAAGAATGCAAGTGGCAAACAACTTGCAAAAAAGCATTGTACAAATAGCAAAGCTCAATCGGTAAAAACCATACTACATGTCCACTAAGGTGTACACTTTGGTTTACACTTTGCCACATGACATTACTATATTGGTCAATTTAAATTTCAAACACTATTCCTATCCATTTGAAACTTGACAACAATGCAAGTGTCAAACAATGTGCCGAAAATTAGTGTACAAATAGCAAAGTTTAATCGATAAGAACCTTGCAACATGTACACTATGGTGTACACATTAGTTTACACTTTGCCATATGACATTACCATGTTGCACAGTTTAAATTTCAGATAGTTTTCCCATCCATTTGTCACTTAACAACAGTGCAAGTGTCAAGCAACGTGTCAAAAATCAGTTTTCAAATAACAAAGTTCAATCGGTAAGGACCTTGCTACATGTACACCATGGTGTACACTTTGGTTTACACTTTGCCACGTTACATTACCCTGTTGGATATCTTAAATTTCAAACATTTTTCTCGTCCAATTGACACTTGATAACAATGCAAGTGTCAAACAACGTGTCAAAAATCAGTGTCCAAATAGTAAAATTCAATCGGTAAGAACCTTGCTACATGTATTTTTAGTTTACACTTTGCGACATGACATTACCCTATTGGAAAGTTTAAATTTCAAATAGTTTTGCCATCCAATTGACAGTCAACAACAATGCGAGTGTCAAACAACGTGTCAAAAATCGGTGTACCAATAGCACAGCTTAATCGGCAAGAATTTTGCGACATGTACACTATTGCGTACACTTTAGTTTACACTTTACCACGTGTCATTAACTTGTTGGTGAGTTTAAATTTCAAATAGTTTTTCCATCCAATTGACACGCGACAACAATGCAAGTGTCTAACAACGGGTCAAAAATTAGTGTACAAATAACAAAGTTCAATCGGTATGAACCGTGCTACAAGTACACTATAGTGTACACTTTAGTTTACACTTTGCCAGTATCATCACCCTATTGGACAGTTTAAATTTCAAATAGTTTTTCCATCCAATTGACACTTGACAATGATGCAAGTGTCAAACAACATGTCAAAAATCATTGTACAAATAGCAAAGTTCAATCGGTATGAACCTTGCTACACGTACACTTTAGTTTACACTTTCCCACGTGACATTACCCTGTTGGGCAGTTTAAATTTCTAACAGTTTTTCCATCCAATTGGCACTTGACAACGATGCAAGTGTCAAACAACGTGTCAAAAATCAGTGTACAAATAGAAAAGTTCAATCGGTAAGAACCTTATTGCGTGTATACGATGGTGTACACTTTAGCTTACATTTTGCCATGTGACATTACCCTGTTTGACAGTTTAAATTTCAAACAATTTTCCCGTCCAATTGACACTTGACAACAATACAACTATCAAACAACATCTCAAAAATCAGTGTAAAAATAAAAAAAGTTGAATCGATAAGAACCTTAGTACATGTATATTATGGTGTACACTTTAGTTTACTCTTTGCCACGTGACATTACCCTGTTAGGCAGTTTAAATTTGAAACAGTTTCCCATCTAATTGACACATGACAACAATGCAAGTGTCAAACAACGCGTCAAAAATTAGTGTACAAAAAGTAAAGTTCAATCGGTAAGAACCTTGCTACATGTCCACTATGGTGCACACTTTAATTTACACTTTGCCACGAGGTATTACTCTATTGGACAGCCTAAATTTCAAACATTTTTCCCATCCAATTGACATTGGACAACAATGCAAGTGTCAAACAACGTGTCAAAAATCAGTGTACAAAAAGTAAAGTTCAATCGGTAAGAACCCTGCGACATGTATACTATGGTGTACACTTTAGTTTACACTTTGCCACGTGACATTACCCTATTGGATAGTTTAAGTTTCAAACAGTTTTCCAATCCAATTAACACTTGACAACAATGCAAGTGTCAAACAACGTGTCAAAAATCAGTGTTCAAATAGCAAAGTTCAATAGGTAAGCACCTTGCTACATGTACACTATGGTGTACACTTTAGTTTATACTTTGCCTCGTGACAATACCCTGTTGGACAGTTTAAATTTCAAACAATTTTCTCATCCAATTGACACTTACAACAATGTAACTGTCAAACAACATGTCAAAAATCAGTTTGCAAATAGCAAAGTTCATCGGTAAGGACCTTGCTACATGTATACGATGGTGTACACTTTAGTTTTCACTTTGCCACATGACATTACCCTGTTGGACAGTTTAAATTTCAAACAATTTTCTCGTCCAATTGACACTTGACAACAATGCAAGTGTCAAACAACGTGTTAAAAATCAGTGTACAAATAGCAAAATTCAATCGGTAAGAACCTTGCTATATGTACACTATGATGTACACTTTAGTTTACACTTTGCCACATTACATTACCCCGTTGGACAGTTTAAATTTCAAATAGTTTTCTCGTCCAATTGACACTCGACAAAAATGCAAGTGTCAAACGTGTCAAAAATCACTGTACAAATAGCAAAATTCATTCAGTAAGAACCTTGCTACATGTACACTATGGTGTACACTTTAGTTTACACTTTCCCACGTGATATTACCCTGTTGAAAACTTTAAATTTCAAATAGTTTTCCCATCCAATTGACACGTGACAACATTGCTGGTGCCAAACAACGTGTTAAAAATCAGTGTACAAATAGCAAAGTTCAATCGGTGAGGACCTTACTACATGTACACTATGATGAACACTTTACTTTACACATTACCATGTGATATTACCCTATTGGACAACTCAAATTTAAAAAAAATTTCCCATCCAATTGACTCTTGACAACAATGGAAGTGTCAAACAACGTGTTAAAATCCGTGAAGAAAAAGCAAAGTTAAATCGGTAAGAACTTTGCTACATGTAAAATATTGTGTATACTTTCGTTTACACTTTTCTACGTGACATTACCTTGTTGGACAGTTCAAATTTCAAAATAGTTTTCTCATCCAAATTACACTTGAGAACAATGAAAGTGTCAAACAATTTGTCAAAAATTAGTGTACAAATAGTAAAGTTCAATCGGTAAGAACCTTGCTACATGTACACTATGGTGTACACTTTAATTTACACTTCTCCATGTGATTTACAGTATAAATTTCAAACAGTTTTTTCATCCAATTAACATTTGACAACAATGCAACTACTGAACAACATGTCAAAAACCAGTGTACAAATAGCAAAGTTCAATCGGTAAGCACCTTGCTACATGTACACTATGGTGTAACTTTAGTTTATACTTTGCCACGTGACATTACCCTATTATATAGTTTAAATTTTAAATAGTTTTTCCATCTAATTGACATTGGACAACAATGCAAGTGTCAAATAACGTGTCAAAAATCAGTGTTCAAATGGCGAAGTGCAATTGGTAAGCACCTTGCTACATGTACAGTATGGTGTACACTTTAGTTTACACCTTGCCATGTGACAATACCCTGTTGGATAGTCTAATTTTCAAATAGTTTGTCTATCCAATTGACACTTGACAACAACACAGGTATCAAACAACATGTCAAAAATGAGTTTACAAATAGCAAAGTTCAATCGGTAAGGACCTTGCTACATGTGCACGATGGTGTATACTTTAGTTTACACTTTGCCACGTGACATTACCCAGTTTGACATTTTATATTTCAAACAATTTTCTCGTCCAATTGACACTTGACAACAATGCAAGTGTTAAACAACGTGTCAAAAATTAGTGTACAAATAGCAAAATTCAATCGGTAAGAACCTTGCTACATGCGCACCATGGTGTACACTTTAGTTTACACTTTGCCATGTGGCATTACCCTATTAGATAGTTTAAATTTCAAATAGTTTTCTCGTCCAATTGACACTTGACAGCAATGTAAGTGTCAAGCAACGTGTCAAAAATTAGTGTACAAATAGCAAAATTCAATCGGTAAGAACCTTGCTACATGTATACTATAGTGAACACTTTAGTTTACACTTTGCCACGTGATATTACCCTGTTAGACACTTTAAATTTCAAACAGTTTCCCATCCAATTGACACTTGACAACAATGCTGGTGTCAAACAACGTGTCAAAAATCAGTATACAAATAGCAAAGTTCAATCGGTAAGGGCCTTGCCACATGGACACTATGGAGAACACTTTACTTTACACTTTGTCATGTGATATTACCCTGTTGGACAACTTAAATTTTAAATAGTTTTCCCATCCAATTGACACTTGACAACAATGCAAGTGTAGAACAACGTGTTAAAAAGCAAAGTTAAATCGGTAAGAACCTTGCTACATGTACAATATTGTGTATACTTTCGTTTACACTTTGCCACATGACATTACCTTGTTAGACAGTTTAAATTTCAAATAGTTTTCTCATCCAATTTATACTTGAGAACAATGAAAGTGTCAAACAATTTGTCAAAAATCAGTGTACAAATTGCAAAGTTCAATCTGTAAGAACCTTACTCCATGTACACTATGGTGCACACTTTAGTTTACACTTCTCCACGTGACATTACCCTGTCAGACAGTATACATTTCAAACAGTTTTCCCATCCAACTGATGTTTGACAACAATTCAACTGCCAAACGTGTCAAAAACCAGTGTACAAATAGCAAATTTTAATCGGTAAGCACCTTGTTACATGTACACTATGGTGTACACTTTAGTTTACACTTTGCCACGTGACATTGCCCTATTGGATAGTTTAAATTTCAAGCAGTTTTTCCATCCGATTGACATTGGACAACAATGCAAGTGTTAAACAACATGTCGAAAATCAGTGTTCAAATAGCAAAGTTCAATTGGTAAGCACCTTGCTACATGTACACTATGGTGTACACTTTAGTTTATACTTTACCTCGTGACAATACCCTGTTGGACAGTTTAAATTTCAAATAGTTTGTCCATCCAATTGACACTTGACAACAACGCAGGTATCAAAGAACGTGTCAAAAATCAGTTTACGAATAGCAAAGTTCAATCGGTAAGAACCTTGTTACATGTACACTATGGTGTAAACTTTAGTTTACACTTCTCCACGTAAAGTTTACACTTCTCCACGTGACATTACCCTGTTAGACAGTATAAATTTTAAACATTTTTCCCATCTAATTGACATTTGACAACAATGCAACTGCCAAACAACGTGTCAAAAATCAGTGTATAAATTCAATCAGTAGGAACCTTACTACATGTACACTATGGTGTACACTTTAGTTTACGCTTTGCCACGTGACATTACCCTGTTGGACTATTTAAATTTCAAACAGTTCTCCCATCCAATTGACACTTAACAACAATGCAAGTGTCAAACAATGTGTCAGAAATCAGTGTACAAATAGCAAAGTTCAATCGGTAAGAACCCTGCTACATGTACACTAAGGTGTGCACTTTAGTTTACACTTTTCCACGTTACATTACTCTATTGGACGATCTAAATTTCAAGCAGTATTCCCATCCATTTGACACTTGACAACAATGCAAGTGTCAAACAAGGTTTCAAAAATTACTATACAAATAGCAAAGTTCAACGGTAAGGACCTTGCCACATGTATAGTATGGTGTACACTTTAGTTTACACTTGACCACGTTACATTACCCTGTTGGACAGTTTAAATTTCAAACAGTTTTCTCAACCAATTGACACTTGACAACAATGCAAGTGTCAAACAACGCGTCAAAAATCAGTGTACAAATAGTAAAGTTCAATCGGTAAGAACCTAGCTACATATATACTATGGTGTACACTTTAGTTTACACTTTGCCACGTGACATTAACCAGTTGGACAGTTTAAATTCCAAACAGCTTTTTCATCCAATTGACACTTGACAATAATGCAAGTGTCAAACAACGCCTCAAAAATCAGTGCACAAATAGTAAAGTTCAATCGTTAAGAACCCTACTACATGTACACTTCAGTGTACACTTTAGTTTACACTTTTCCACGTGACATTACCCTTTTGAACAATTTAAATTTCAAATAGTTTTTTCATCTAATTAACACTTGAAAACAATGCAAGTTTCAAACAACGTGTCGAAAATTAGCGTACAAATAGCAAAGTTCAATCGGTAAGGACCTTGATACATGTACACTATGGTGTACACTTTAGTTTACACTTAGCCACGTGACATTACCCTGTTGGATAGTTTAAATTTCAAATAGCTTTCCTATCCTTTTGACACTTGACAACTATGCAAGTGTCAAACGACGTGACAAAAATTGGTGTACAAATTGAAAAGTTCAATCGATAAGAACCTTGCGACATGTACACTATGGTGTACACATTAGTTTACACTTTTCCATGCGTCATTACCCTGTTGGATAGCTTAAATTTCAAACAGTTTTTCCATCCAATTGACACTTGACAACAATTCAAGTGTCAAACAACGTGTCAAAAATCAGTGTGTAGAAATAGCAAAGTTCAATCGGTAAGAACCCTACTACATGTACACTAAGGTGTACACTTTAGTTTACACTTTCCACGTGACATTACACTATTGGACGATTTAAATTTCATATAGTATTCCCGTCCATTTGAGAATTGACAACAATGCAAGTGTCAAACAAGGTGTCGAAAATTGCTGTACAAATAGCAAAGTTCAACGGTAAGGACCTTGCCACATGTATAGTATGATGTACACTTTAGTTTACACTTGGCCACGTTACATTACCCTGTTGGACAGTTTAAATTTCAAACAGTTTTCTCAACCAATTTACACTTGACAACAATGCAAGTGTCAAATAACGCGCCAAAAATCAGTGTACAAATAGTAAAGTTCAATCGGTAAGAACCTAATTACATGTATACTATGGTGTACACTTTAGTTTACACTTTGCCACGTAACATTACCCTGTTGGATAGTTTAAATTTCAAATAGTTTTCCCATCCAATTGACACTTGACAACAATACAAGTGTCAAACAACGCCTCAAAAATTAGTGTGCAAATAGTAAAGTTCAATCGGTAAGAACTAAAGAATACATGTACACTACTGTGTATTCTTTAGTTTACGCTTTGGCACTTGACGTTACCCAACTGGATAATTTAAATTTCAAACAATTTTTCCTTCCAATTTACACAAGATAACAATGCAGGTATCAAGCAATCTGTTAAAAATCAGTGTACAAATAGCAAAGTTCAATTGGTATGAACCTTGCGACATGTACACTATAGTGTACACTTTAGTTTATAATTTGCCACTTGTCATTATGTTGTTGCACCATTTGAATTTCAAACAGTTTTTCCATCCAATCGATACTTGACAACAATACAAGTGTTAAACAATGTGTCAAAAATCAGTGTGCAAATAGCAAAGTTCAATTGGTAAGAACGTTGCTACATGTACACTATGGTGTACACTTTAGTTTACACTTTGCCACATGACATTACCCTGTTGGGCAATTTAAATTTCAAATAATTTTTCCATCCAATTAACACTTGACAGCAACGTAAGTGTCAAACATCGTGTCGAAAATCAGTGTACAAATAGCAAAGTTCAATTGGTAAGGACCTTGATACATGTACACTATGGTGTAAAATTTAGTTTACACTTTACCACGTGACATTATCCTGTTGGACAGTTTAAATTTCAAACAGTTTTCCTATCCTATTGACACTTAACAACTATTCAAGTGTCAAACGACGTGTCAAAAATTGATGTACAAATCGAAAAGTTCAATTGGTATAAACCTTACAACATGCACACTATGGTGTACAATTTAGTTTACACTTTGCCATTTGTCATTACCTTGTTGGACAGTTTAAATTTCAAACAGTTTTCCCATCCAATTGACACCTGACAATAATGCAAGTGTAAGGAATGTGTCAAAAATCAATTTACAAACAGCAAAATTCAATCGATAAGAACCCTACTACATGTACACTTTAGTTTACACTTTGCCAATTGACATTACTTTGTTGGACAATTTAAATTTCAAATAGTATTCCCGCCCATTTGATACTTGACAATATTGCAAGTGTCAAACAATGTCTCGAAAATTAGGGTACAAATAGCAAAGTTCAACGGTAAGGACCTTGCCACATGTATAGTATTGTGCAAACTTTAGTTTACACTTGGCCACGATACATTACCTTGTTCGAAAGTTTAAATTTCAAACAGTTTTCCCATCCAATTGACACATGACAACAATGCAAGTGTCAAACAACGTGTCAAAAATCAGTGTACAAATAGTAAAGTTCAATTGGTAAGAGCCCTGCTACATGTACACTATGGTTTATACTTTAGTTTACACTTTACCACTTGACATTACCCTATTGGACAGTTTAAATTTCAAAAAAAATTTCCATCCAATTGACACGATACAACAACTCGGGTATTAAACAATGTGTCAAAAATTAGTGTACAAATAGCAAAGTTCAATCGGTGAACCCTGCGACATGTACACCATAGTGTACACTTTAGTTTACACTTTGCCACTTGTCATTACCCTGTTGGACCGTTTGAATTTCAAAAAGTTTTTCCACCCAATCGATACTTGACAACAACACAAGTGTCAAATAACGTGTCAAAAATCAGTGTGCAAATAGCAAAGTTCAATCGATAAGAATGTTGCTACATGTACACAATGGTGTACACTTTAGTTTACACTTTGCCATGTGACATTACCCTATTGGACAGTTTAAATTTTAAATAGTTTTCCCTTCCAATTGACACTTGACAACAATGCAAGTGTCAGACGATGTATCTAAAATTAGTGTACAAATAGCAAAGTTAAATCGGTAAGAACCTTGCAACATGTACACTATGGTGTACACTTTAGTTTACACTTTGCTACGTGACATTACCTTGTTGGGCAGTTTAAGTTTCAAATAGTTTTCCCATCCATTTGACACTTGACATTAACACAAGTGTCAAACAATGTGTCAAAAATCAGTGTACAAATAGCAAAGTTCAATCGGTAAGAACTTTGCTACATGTACACTATGATGTACACACTTTATTTTACACTTTACAGCGTGACATTACCCTATTGGACAGTTAAAATTTCAAGCAGTTTTCCCATGACACTTGATAAAAATGCAAGAGTCAAACAACCTGTCAAAAATCAGTGTACAAATAGCAAAGTTCGATCGATATGAACCTTGTTACAGGTACACTTTACTTTACACTTTACCACGTGACATTACCCTATTGAACAGTTTAAATTTCATACAATTTTCCCACCCAATTGACACTTGATAACAATGCAAGTGTCAAACAACGTGTCAAAAATCAGTGTGCAAATAGCAAAGTTCAATCGGTATGAACCTTGCTATATGTACATTATGCTGTACACTTTAGTTTACACTTTGCCACGTGATATTACCCTATTGGATAGTTTAAATTTCAAACATTTTTTCCATCCAATTGAAACTTGACAACAATGCAAGTGTCAAACAATGTGTCAAAAATCAATGTACAAATAGCAAAGTTCAATCGGTAAGAATCTTACGACATGTACGCTGTGGTGTACACTTTAGTTTACACATTGTCACGAGACATTACCCTGCTGAACAATTTAATTTCAAAAAAATTTCCCATCCAATTGAAACTTGACAACAATGCAAGTGTCAAACAATGTGTTAAAAATTAGTGTGGAAATAGCAAAGTTCAATCGGTAAGAAACTTGCTACATGTACACTATGGTGTACACTTTAGTTTACACTTTTCCACGTAACATTACCTTGTTGGAAAGTTTAATTTACAAACAGTTTCCCCATTCAATTGACACTTGACAACAATTCGAGTGTCAAACAATGTGTCAAAAATCAGTGTATAAATAGCAAAGTTCAATCGGTAAGAACGTTGTTACATGTACACTATAGAGTACACACTTTAGTTTACGCATCGTCATGTGACATTACCCTACTGGACTGTTTAAATTTCATGCAATTTTCCCTCTAATTTACACTTGACAAGCGCAAGTGTAAAAAATCAGTGTACAAATAGCAAAGTTCAATCGGTAAGAACCATGCAACATGTACACTATGGTGTACACTTTAGTTTACACTTTTTCAAGTGACATTAATCTATTTGATAGTTTAAATTTCAAACAATTGACAACAATGTAAGTGCCAAACAACATGTCGAAAATTCATGTACAAATAGCAAAGTTCAATCGGTAAGGACCTTACTACATGTACACTATGGTGTAAACTTTAGTTTACACTTTGCCACGTGACATTAAGCTATTGGATAGTTTAAATTTCAAACAGTTTTTTCATCCAATTGACACTTGAAAAAAATGCAAGTGTCAAATAATGGGTCAAAAATCAATGTACAAATAGCAAAGTTCAATCGATAAGAGCCTTGCGACATGTACCCTATGGTGTATACTTTAGTTTACACTTTACCACGTGACATTAGCCTGCTGGACAATTTAAATTTCAAAATATTTTCTCATCCAATTGACGCTTGAAAACAATGTAAGTGTCAAACGACGTGTCAAAAATTAGTGTACAAATAATGGTGTACACTTTTGTTTACACTTTGTCACATGACATTACCTTGTTGGACAGTTTAAATTTCAAAGAGTTTTTCCATCCAATTGACACTTGACAACAATGCAAGCGTTAAACAATGTGTCAAAAATTGACGTACAAATAGCAAAGTTCAATGGGTAAGAACCTTGTGACATGTACGCTATGGTGTGCACTATAGTTTACACTTTGCCACGTGACATTACCCTACTAGACAATTTAAATTCAAACAATTTTCCTATCTAATTGACACATGACAACAATGCTAGTTTCGAACAACGTGTCAAAAATCAGTGTACAAATAGCAAAGTTCAATGGTAAGAAACTTGCTACATATACACTGTGGTGTACACTTTAGTTTACACTTTATCACGTGACATTACGCTTTTGGACAGTTTAAATTTTAAATAGTTTTCCCTTCCAATTGACACTTGACAACAATGCAAGTGTCAGACGATGTATCCAAAATTAGTGTACAAATAGCAAAGTTAAATCGGTAAGAACCTTGCAACATGTACACTATGGTGTACACTTTAGTTAAAACTTTACCACGTGACACTACCTTGTTGGATAGTTTAAATTTCAAACGATTTTCCCATCCAATTGACACTTGACAACAATGCAAGTGTCAAACAACATGTCAAAAATCTGTGTACAAATAATAAAGTTTAGTCGATAAGAACCTAGCTACATTTACACTATGGTGTACAAACTTTAGTTCACACTTTATCACGTGACATTACCTTGTCGGGCATATTAAACTTCAAATACTTTTCCCATCCAATTGACACTTAAAAATAATGCAAGTGTCAAACAACGTGTCGAAAATCATTGTATAAATAGCAAACTTCAATCGGTAAGGACTTTGCTACATGTACATTATGGTATACACTTTAGTTTTCACTTTACCACATGACATTACCTTGTTGGGCAGTTTAAATTTCAAAGGGTTTTCCCATCCAATTGACACTTGACAACAATGCAAGTGTCAAACAACGTGTCCAAAGATCAGTGTACAAATAGTAAAGTTGAATCGGTAAGGACCTTGCTACTGTACACTATGGTGTACACTTTTGTTTACACTTTGCAACGTGACATTACGCTGTTGGACAGTTTAAATTTCAAACAGTTTTCCCATCCAATTGAAACTTGACAACAATGCATGTGTCAGACAACATCTCAAAAATTAGTGTACAAATAGAAAAGTTCAATCGGTAAGAAATAGGCTACATGTACAATATGGTATACACTTTAGTATACACGTTGCCACATGACAATACCTGTTGGACAGTTTAATTTTCAAATAGTATTCCCATTCAATTGACACATGACAACAATACAAGTGTCAAACAACGTGTTAAAAATTAGTGTACAAATAGATAAGTTTAATTGGTAAGAACCTTGCGGCATGTACACTATGGTGTACACTTTAATTTACACTTTGCCACGCGACATTACCCTGTTGGACAGTTTAAATTTCAAATAGTTTTTCCATCCAATTGATACTTGACAACAATGCAAATGTCAAACAACATGTCGAAAATCAGTGTACAAATAGAAAAGTTCAATCGGTAAGGACCTTACAACATGTACACTATGGCGTACACTTTAGTTTACACTTTACTACGTGGCATTACCCTGTTGCACAATTTAAATTTCAAATATTTTTTCCATCCAATTGACCCTTGAAAACAATGCAAGTGTCAAGCAACGTGTCAAAAATCAGTGTATAAATAACAAAGTTCAATCAGTATGAACCTTGTACACTTTAGTTTACACTTTACCACGTGACATAACCCTGTTAGACAATTTAAATTTCAAATAGTTTTCCTGTCCAATTAACACATGACAACAATGCAAGTGTCAAACAACGTGTCCAAAATATGTGTACAAATAGCAAACTTCAATAAGTAAGAACCTTGCTACATGTACACTATGGCGTACACTTTAGTTTACACTTTCCCACGTGACAGTACCCTTTTGGAAAGTTTAAATTTCAAACAGTTTTCCCATCTAATTGAAACTTGACAACAATGCAAGTGTCAAACAACGTGTCAAAAATAATGTACAAATAGCAAAGTTCAATCGGTAAGAACCTTGCTACATGTACACGATGGTGTGCACAGTTTAGTTTACACTTTACCAAGTGACATTACCCCATTGTGCAATCGGTAAGAACCTTGCAACATGTACACTGTGGTGTGCACACTTTAGTTTACACTTTTTCACGTGACATTACTCTGTTGGACATTTTAAATTTCAAATAGTTTTCCTATCCAATTGACACTTGACAATAATGTAAGTGTCAAACAACGTGTCCAAAATTAGTTTACAAATAGCAAAGTTCAATGGTAAGGACCTTGCTACATGTACACTATAGTGTACATATTAGTTTACACTTTACCACACGATATTACCCCATTGGATAGTTTAAATTTCAAACAGTTTTCTCATCTAATTGAAACTTGACAACAATGCAAGTGTCAAACAAACTGTTAAAAATCAGTTCACAAATAGCGAAGTTCAATCGGCGTGAACCTTGCTACATGTACACTTTAGTTTACACTTTACCACATGACATTACCCTATTGGACATTTTAAATTTCTAACAATTTTTCCATCCAATTGGCACTTGACAACAATGCAAATGTCAAACTACATGTCAAAAATTAGTATACAAATAGAAAAGTTCAATCGGTAAGAACCTTGCGACATGTACACTATGGTGTACACTTTAGTTTACACTTTGCCATGTGTACTTACCCTGATGGACAATTTAAATTTCAAATAGTTTTTCCATCCAATTGGCAGTTGACAACAATGTAAGTGTCAAACTACGTGTCAAAAATTAGTGTACAAATAGAAAAGTTCAATCAGTAAAAACCTTGCGACATGTATACTATGGTGTACACTTTAGTTTACACTTTGCCATGTGTCATTACCCTATTGGACAGTTTAAATTTCAAACAATTTTCCCATCCAATTGACACTTGACAACAATGCAAGTGTCACATAACGTGTCAAAAATCAATGTACAAATAGCAAAGTTCAATCGGTAAGAATCTTACTACATGTACACTTTAGTTTACACATTGTCACGTGACATTACTCTATTGGACAATTTAAATTTCAAACAGTATTCCCGTGCATTTGGCACTGGACAACAATACAAGTGTCAAACAATAAGGACCTTGCCACATGTACAGTATGGTGTACACTTTAGTTTACACTTGGCCATGTTACATTAACCAGTTGGACAGTTTAAATTTCAAACAGTTTTCCCACTCAATTGACCCTTGACAACAATGCAATTGTCAGACAACATGTCAAAAATTAGTGTACAAAGAAAAAAGTTAAATCAGCAAAAACGTTTCTACATGTACACAATGGTGTACACTTTAATTTACACTTTGTCACGTGACATTACCCTGTTGGACAGTTTAAATTTCAAAATGTTTTTCCATCCAATTTTACACTTGACAATAATGTAAGTGTCAAGGAACGTGTCAAGAATTAGTGTACAAATAGCAAAGTTCAATTGTTGAGGACCTTGATACATGTACATTATGGTGCACACTTTAGTTTACAGTTTACCACGTGACATTGCCCTATTGGATAGTTTAAATTTCAAACAATTTTCCTATCCTATTAACACTTGACAACTATGCATGTGTCAAACAACTTGTCAAAAATCAGTGTACAAATAGAAAAGTTCAATCGGTAAGAACCTTGCGACATGTACACTATGATGTATACTTTAGTTTACACTTTGCCATGTGTCATCACCCTGTTGGATGTTTAAATTTCAAAAAAATTTCCCATCCAATTGACACTTGACAACAATGCAAGTGTGAAACAATGTGTCAAAAATTAGTGTACAAATAGCGAAGTTCAATCGGTAAGAACCATACTACATGTACACTAAGGTGTACACTTTGGTTTACACTTTGCCACGTGACATTACTATATTGGTCAATTTAAATTTCAAACACTATTCCTATCCATTTGGCACTTGACAACAATGCAAGTGTCAAACAATGTGTCGAAAATTAGTGTACAAATAGCAAAGTTCAACGGTAAGGACCTTGCCACATGTACAGTATGGTGTACACCTTAGTTTACACTTGGCCACGTTGCATTACTCTATTGGACAGTTTAAATTTCAAACAATTTTCCCACCAAATTGACCCTTGACAACAATGCAAGTGTCAAACAACATGTCAAAAATCAGTGTACAAAGAGCAAAGTTAAATCGGTAAGAACGTCGCTACATGTACACTGTAGTGTAAACTTTCCTTTACACTTTGCCACCTGACATTACCCTATTGGACAGTTTAAATTTCAAATAGTTTTTCCATCCGATTGACACTTGACAACAATGCAAGTGTAAAACAACATGCCGAAAATCATTATACAAATAGCAAAGTTCAATCGGTAAGGACCTTATTACATGTACACTATGGTGTACACTTCAGTTTACACATGGCCACGTGAAATTACCCTGTTGGGCAATTTAAATTTCAAACAATTTTCCCATCCAATTGACACTTGACAACAATGCAAGTGTCAAACAACGTGTGAAAAATCAATTTACGAATGGCAAAGTTCAATCGGTAAGGACCTTACTACATGTACACTATGGTGTACACTTTAGTTTACACTTTGCCACATGACATTACCCTGTTGGATAGTTTAAATTTCAAAATATTTTCTCATGCAATTGACACTTGACAACAATCCAAGGTTAAACAATGTGTCAAAAATCAGTATACAAATAGCAAATTTCAATCCGTACGAACCTTGCAAAATGTACACTATGGTGTACACATTAGTTTACACTTTGCCACGTGACATTACCCTGTTACACAGTTTAAATTTCAGAATGCTTTCCCATCCATTTGTCACTTGACATCAGTGCAAGTGTCAAGCAACGTGTCAAAAATCAGTTTTCAAATAGCAAAGTTCAATCGGTAAGGACATTGCTGCATGTACACCATGGTGTACACTTTAGTTTACACTTTGCCAGTATCATCACCCTATTGGACAGTTTAAATTTCAAATAGTTTTCCCATCCAATTGACATTTGACAACAATGCAAGTGGCAAACAACTTGCAAAAAATTATTGTACAAATAGCAAAGCTCAATCGGTAAAAACCATACTACATGTATACTAAGGTGTACACTTTGGTTTACACTTTGCCACATGACATTACTATATTGGTCAATTTAAATTTCAAACACTATTCCTATCCATTTGAAACTTGACAGCAACGCAAGTGTCAAACAATGTGCCGAAAATTAGTGTACAAATAGCAAAGTTCAATCGGTAAGAACTTTGCAACATGTACACTATGGTGTACACATTAGTTTACACTTTGCCACGTGATATTACCATGTTGCACAGTTTAAATTTCAGATAGTTTTCCCATCCATTTGTCACTTAACAACAGTACGAGTGTCAAGCAACGTGTCAAAAGTTAGTTTTCAAATAACAAAGTTCAATTGGTAAGGACCTTGCTACATGTACACCATGGTGTACACTTTGGTTTACACTTTGCCAATTTTCATTACCCTGTTGGATATCTTAAATTTCAAACATTTTTCTCGTCCAATTGCCACTTGATAACAATGCAAGTGTCAAACAACGTGTCAAAAATCAGTGTCCAAATAGTAAAATTCAATCGGTAAGAACCTTGCTACATGTATTTTTAGTTTACACTTTGCCACATGACATTACCCTGTTGGAAAGTTTAAATTTCAAATAGTTTTCCCATCCAATTGACAGTCAACAACAATGCGAGTGTCAAACAACGTGTCAAAAATCGGTGTACCAATAGCACAGCTTAATCGGCAAGAATTTTGCGACATGTACACTATAGCGTACACTTTAGTTTACACTTTACCACGTGTCATTAACTTGTTGGACAGTTTAAATTTCAAATAGTTTTTCCATCCAATTGACACGTGACAACAATGCAAGTGTCTAACAACGTGTCAAAAATTAGTGTACAAATAACAAAGTTCAATCGGTATGAACCTTGCTACAATTACACTATGGTGTACACTTTAGTTTACACTTTGCCAGTATCATCACCCTATTGGACAGTTTAAATTTCAAATAGTTTTCCCATCCAATTGACACTTGACAATGATGCAAGTGTCAAACAACATGTCAAAAATCATTGTACAAATAGCAAAGTTCAATCGGTATGAACCTTGCTACACGTACACTTTAGTTTACACTTTCCCACGTGACATTACCCTGTTGGGCAGTTTAAATTTCTAACAGTTTTTCCATCCAATTGGCACTTGACAACGATGCAAGTGTCAAACAACGTGTCAAAAATCAGTGTACAAATAGAAAAGTTCAATCGGTAAGAACCTTACTGCGTGTATACGATGGTGTACACTTTAGCTTACACTTTGCCATATGACATTACCCTGTTTGGCAGTTTAAATTTCAAACAGTTTTCCCGTCCAATTGACACTTGACAACAATGCAACTGTCAAACAACATCTCAAAAATCAGTGTAAAAATAAAAAAAGTTGAATCGGTAAGAACCTTACTACATGTATATTATGGTCTACACTTTAGTTTACTCTTTGCCACGTGACATTACCCTGTTAGGCAGTTTAAATTTGAAACAGTTTCCCATCTAATTGACACTTGACAACAATGCAAGTGTCAAACAACGCATCAAAAATCAGTGTATAAAAAGTAAAGTTCAATCGGTAAAAACCCTGCGACATGAACACTATGGTGTACACTTTAGTTTACTCTTTGCCACGTGACATTACCCTGTTAGGCAGTTTAAATTTGAAACAGTTTCCCACCTAATTGACACTTGACAATAATGCAAGTGTAAAACAACGTGTCAAAAATCAGTGTACAAAAAGTAAAGTACAATCGGTAAGAACCCTGCGACATGTATACTATGGTGTACACTTTAGTTTACACTTTGCCACGTGACATTACCCTATTGGATAGTTTAAGTTTCAAACAGTTTTCCAATCCAATTAACACTTGACAATAATGCTAGTGTCAAACAACGTGTCCAAAATCAGTGTTCAAATAGCAAAGTTCAATCGGTAAGGACCTCACTATATGTACACTATGGTGTACACTTTAGTTTACACTTTGCCTCGTGACAATACCCTGTTGGACAGTTTAAATTTCAAACAATTTTCTCATCCAATTGACACTTACAACAACGTAAGTGTCAAACAACGCGTCAAAAATCAGTTTGCAAATAGCAAAGTTCATTGGTAAGGACCTTGCTACATGTATACGATGGTGTACACTTTAGTTTTCACTTTGCCACATGACATTACCCTGTTGGACAGTTTAAATTTCAAACAATTTTCTCGTCCAATTGACACTTCACAACAATGCAAGTGTCAAACAACGTGTTAAAAATTAGTGTACAAATAGCAAAATTCAATCGGTAAGAACCTTGCTATATGTACACCATGGTGTACACTTTAGTTTAGACTTTGCCACATTACATTACCCTGTTGGACAGTTTAAATTTCAAATAGTTTTCTCATCCAATTGACACTCGACAAAAATGCAAGTGTCAAACAACGTGTCAAAAATCACTGTACAAATAGCAAAATTCAATCGGTAAGAACCTTGCTACATGTACACTATGGTTTATACTTTAGTTTACACTTTCCCATGTGATATTACCCTGTTGGAAACTTTAAATTTCAAATAGTTTTCCCATCCAATTGACACGTGACAACATTGTTGGTGCCAAACAACGTGTTAAAAATCAGTGTACAAATAGCAAAGTTCAATCGGTGAGGACCTTACTACATGTACACTATGGCGAACACTTTACTTTACACATTACCATGTGTTATTACCCTGTTGGACAGCTCAAATTTCAAAAAAATTTCCCATCGAATTGACACTTGACAACAATGGAAGTGTCAAACAACGTGTTAAAATCCGTGAAGAAAAAGCAAAGTTAAATCGGTAAGAACTTTGCTACATGTAATATATTGTGTATACTTTCGTTTACACTTTTCTACGTGACATTACCTTGTTGGATAGTTTAAATTTCAAAACAGTTTTCTCATCCAATTTACACTTGAGAACAATGAAAGTGTCAAACAATTTGTCAAAAATCAGTGTACAAATAGCAAAGTTCAATCGGTAAGAACCTTGCTACATGTACACTATGGTGTACACTTTAGTTTGCACTTCTCCACATGACATTACCCTGTTATACAGTATAAATTTCAAACAGTTTTTCCATCCAATTAACATTTGACAACAATGCAACTATCGAACAACATGTCAAAACCAGTGTACAAATAGCAAAGTTCAATCGGTAAGCACCTTGCTACATGTACACTATGGTGTACACTTTAGTTTATACTTTGCCACGTGACATTACCCTATTGTATAGTTTAAATTTTAAATAGTTTTCCCATCCAATTGACATTGGACAACAATGCAAGTGTCAAATAACGTGTCAAAAATCAGTGTTCAAATAGCGAAGTACAATTGGTAAGCACCTTGCTACATGTACAGTATGGTGTACACTTTAGTTTACACCTTGCCATGTGACAATACCCTGTTGGATAGTCTAATTTTCAAACAGTTTGTCTATCCAATTGACACTTGACAACAACACAGGTATCAAACAACATGTCAAAAATGAGTTTACAAATAGCAAAGTTCAATCGGTAAGGACCTTGCTACATGTGCACGATGGTGTACACTTTAATTTACACTTTGCCACGTGACATTACCCAGTTGGACATTTTATATTTCAAACAATTTTCTCGTCCAATTGACACTTGACAACAATGCAAGCGTTAAACAACGTGTCAAAAATTAGTGTACAAATAGCAAAATTCAATCGGTAAGAACCTTGCTACATGTGCACCATGGTGTGCACTTTAGTTTACACTTTGCCAATTGACATTACCCTATTAGACAGTTTAAATTTCAAATAGTTTTCTTGTCCAATTGACACTTGACAACAATGTAAGTGTCAAACAACGTGTCAAAAATCAGTGTACAAATAGCAAAATTCAATCGGTAAGAACATTGCTACATATATACTATGGTGTACACTTTAGTTTACACTTTGCCATGTGATATTACCCTGTTGGACATTTTAAATTTCAAAGAGTTTCCCATCCAATTGACACTTGACAACAATGCTGGTGTCAAACAACGTGTCAAAAATCAGTGTACAAATAGCAAAGTTCAATCGGTAAGGACCTTGCCACATGGACACTATGGAGAACACTTTACTTTACACTTTGTCATGTGATATTACCCTGTTGGACAACTTAAATTTCAAACAGTTTTCCCATCCAATTGACACTTGACAACAATGCAAGTGTAGAACAATGTGTTAAAAAGCAAAGTTAAATCGGTAAGAACCTTGCTACATGTACAATATTGTGTATACTTTTGTTTACACTTTACCACGTGACATTACCTTGTTAGACAGTTTAAATTTCAAATAGTTTTCTCATCCAATTTATACTTGAGAACAATGAAAGTGTCAAACAATTTGTCAAAAATCAGTGTACAAATTGCAAAGTTCAATCGGTAAGAACCTTACTCCATGTACACTATGGTGCACACTTTAGTTTACACTTCTCCACGTGACATTACCCTGTTAGACAGTATACATTTCAAACATTTTTCCCATCCAATTGATGTTTGATAACAATTCAACTGCCAAACAACGTGTCAAAAACCAGTGTACAAATAGCAAATTTTAATCGGTAAGCACCTTGTTACATGTATACTATGGTGTACACTTTAGTTTACACTTTGCCACGTGACATTGCCCTGTTGGATAGTTTAAATTTCAAGCAGTTTTTCCATCCGATTGACATTGGACAACAATGCAAGTGTCAAACAACGTGTCGAAAATCAGTGTTCAAATAGCAAAGTTCAATTGGTAAGCACCTTGCCACATGTACACTATGGTGTACACTTTAGTTTATACTTTACCTCGTGACAATACTCTGTTGGACAGTTTAAATTTCAAACAGTTTGTCCATCCAATTGACACTTGACAACAATGCAGGTATCAAAGAACGTGTCAAAAATCAGTTTACGAATAGCAAAGTTCAATCGGTAAGAACCTTGTTACATGTACACTATGGTGTAAACTTTAGTTTATACTTCTCCACGTGACATTACCCTGTTAGACAGTATAAATATTAAACATTTTTCCCATCTAATTGACATTTGACAACAGTGCAACTGCCAAACAACGTGTCAAAAATCAGTGTACAAATTGCAAAGTTCAATCGGTAAGAACATTACTCCATGTACACTATGGTGCACACTTTAGTTTACACTTCTCCACGTGACATTACCCTGTTAGACAGTATACATTTCAACCATTTTCCCATCCAATTGATGTTTGACAACAATTCAACTGCCAAACAACGTGTCAAGAACTAGAGTACAAATAGGAAATTTTAATCGGTAAGCACCTTGCTACATGTACACTATGATATACACTTTAGTTTACACTTTGCCACGTGACATTGCTTGTTGGATAGTTTAAATTTCAAGCAGTTTTTCCATTCGATTGACATTGGACAACAATGCAAGTGTCAAAACAATGTGTCGAAAATCAGTGTTCAAATAGCAAAGTTCAATTGGTAAGCACCTTGCCATATGTACACTATGGTGTACACTTTAGTTTATACTTTACCTCGTGACAATACCCTGTTGGACAATTTAAATTTCAAACAGTTTGTCCATCCAATTGACACTTGACAACAACGCAGGTATCAAAGAACGTGTCAAAAATCAGTTTACGAATAGCAAAGTTCAATCGGTAAGAACCTTGTTACATGTACACTATGGTGTAAACTTTAGTTTACACTTCTCCACGTGATATTACCCTGTTAGACAGTATAAATTTTAAACATTTTTCCCATCTAATTGACATTTGACAACAATGCAACTGCCAAACAACGTGTCAAAAATCAGTGTGCAAAGAGCATAGTTCAATCGGTAGGAACCTTACTACATGTACACTATGGTGTAAACTTTAGTTTACGCTTTGCCACGTGACATTACCCTGTTGGACTATTTAAATGTCAAATAGTCTCCCATCCAATTGACACTTAACAATAATGCAAGTGTCAAACAATGTGTCAGAAATCAGTGTACAAATAGCAAAGTTCAATCGGTAAGAACCTTGCTACATGTACACTAAAGTGTGCACTTTAGTTTACACTTTTCCACGTTACATTACTCTATTGAACAATTTAAATTTCAAACAGTATTCCCATCCATTTGACACTTGACAACAATGCAAGTGTCAAACAAGGTGTCGAAAATTACTATACAAGTAGCAAAGTTCAACGGTAAGGACCTTGCCACATGTATAGTATGGTGTACACTTTAGTTTACACTTGACCACGTTACATTACCTTGTTGGACAGTTCAAATTTCAAACAATTTTCTCAACCAATTGACACTTGACAACAATGCAAGTGTCAAACAACGCGTAAAAAATCAGTGTACAAATAGTAAAGTTCAATCGGTAAGAACCTAGCTACATGTATACTATGGTGTACACTTTAGTTTACACTTTGCTACGTGACATTAACCAGTTGGATAGTTTAAATTTCAAACAGTTTTCCCATCCAATTGACACTTGACAATAATGCAAGTGTCAAACAGCGCCTCAAAAATCAGTGCACAAATAGTAAAGTTCAATCGGTAAGAACCCTGCTACATGTACACTTTAGTTTACACTTTTCCATGTGACATTACCCTTTTGAACAGTTTAAATTTCAAATAGTTTTTTCATCTAATTGACACTTGAAAACAATGCAAGTTTCAAACAACGTGTCGAAAATTAGCATACAAATAGCAAAGTTCAATCGGTAAGGACCTTGATACATGTACACTACGGTGTACACTTTAGTTTACCCTTAGCCACGTGACATTACCCTGTTGGATAGTTTAAATTTCAAACAGCTTTCCTATCCTTTTGACACTTGACAACTATGCAAGTGTCAAACGACGTGACAAAAATTGGTGTACAAATTGAAAAGTTCAATCGATAAGAACCTTGCGACATGTACACTATGGTGTACACATTAGTTTACACTTTTCCATGCGTCATTACCCTGTTGGATAGCTTAAATTTCAAACAGTTTTTCCATCCAATTGACACTTGACAACAATTCAAGTGTCAAACAACGTGTCAAAAATCAGTGTGTAGAAATAGCAAAGTTCAATCGGTAAGAACCCTACTACATGTACACTAAGGTGTACACTTTAGTTTACACTTTCCACGTGACATTACACTATTGGACGATTTAAATTTCATATAGTATTCCCGTCCATTTGAGAATTGACAACAATGCAAATGTCAAACAAGGTGTTGAAAATTACTGTACAAATAGCAAAGTTCAAAGGTAAGGACCTTGCCACATGTATAGTATGATGTACACTTTAGTTTACACTTGGCCACGTTACATTACCCTGTTGGACAGTTTAAATTTCAAACAGTTTTCTCTACCAATTTACACTTGACAACAATGCAAGTGTCAAATAACGCGCCAAAAATCAGTGTACAAATAGTAAAGTTCAATCGGTAAGAACCTAATTACATGTATACTATGATGTACACTTTAGTTTACACTTTGCCACGTAACATTACCCTGTTGGATAGTTTAAATTTCAAATAGTTTTCCCATCCAATTGACACTTGACAACAATACAAGTGTCAAACAACGCCTCAAAAATTAGTGTACAAATAGTAAAGTTCAATCGGTAAGAACTAAAGAATACATGTACACTACTGTGTATTCTTTAGTTTACGCTTTGGCACTTGACGTTACCCAACTGGATAATTTAAATTTCAAACAATTTTTCCTTCCAATTTACACAAGACAACAATGTAGGTATCAAGCAACGTATTAAAAATCAGTGTACAAATAGCAAAGTTCAATCGGTATGAACCTTGCGACATGTACACTATAGTGTACACGTTAGTTTATAATTTGCCACTTGTCATTATGCTGTTGGACCATTTGAATTTCAAACAATTTTTCCATCCAATCGATACTTGACAACAATACAAGTGTTAAACAATGTGTCAAAAATCAGTGTGCAAATAGCAAAGTTCAATCGGTAAGAATGTTGCTACATGTACACTATGGTGTACACTTTAGTTTACACTTTGCCACGTGACATTACCCTGTTGAACAATTTAAATTTCAAATAATTTTTCCATCCGATTAAGACTTGACAGCAGCGTAAGTGTCAAACATCATGTCGAAAATCAGTGTACAAATAGCAAAGTTCAATTGGTAAGGACTTTGATACATGTACACTATGGTGTAAACTTTAGTTTACACTTGACCACGTGACATTATCCTGTTGGACAGTTTAAATTTCTAACAATTTTCCTATCCTATTGACACTTGACAACTATTCAAGTGTCAAACGACGTGTCAAAAATCGATTTACAAATCGAAAAGTTCAATTGGTATGAACCTTACAACATTTACACTATGGTGTACAATTTAGTTTACACTTTGCCATGTGTCATTACCTTGTTGGACAGTTTAAATTTCAAACAGTTTTCCCATCCAATTGACACCTGACAACAATGCAAGTGTAAGGAATGTGTCAAAAATCAATTTACAAACAGCAAAATTCAATCGATAAGAACCCTACTACATGTACACTTTAGTTTACACTTTGCCAATTGGCATTACTTTATTAGACAATTTAAATTTCAAATAGTATTCTTGTCCATTTGATACTTGACAACATTGCAAGTGTCAAACAATGTCTCGAGAATTAGTGTACAAATAGCAAAGTTCAACGGTAAGGACCTTGCCACATGTATAGTATTGTGCATACTTTAGTTTACACTTGGCCACGTTACATTACCTTTATTCGAAAGTTTAAATTTCAAACAGTTTTCCCATCCAATTGACACATGACAACAATGCAAGTGTCAAACAACGTGTCAAAAATCAGTGTACAAATAGTAAAGTTCAATTGGTAAGAGCCCTGCTACATGTACACTATGGTTTACACTTTAGTTTACACTTTACCACGTGACATTACCCTATTGGACAGTTTAAATTTCAAAAAAAATTTCCATCCAATTGACACGATACAACAACCCGGGTATTAAACAATGTGTCAAAAATTAGTGTACAAATAGCAAAGTTTAATCGGTGAACCCTGCGACATGTACACCAGAGTGTACACTTTAGTTTACACTTTGCCACTTGTCATTACCCTGTTGGACCGTTTGAATTTCAAGAAGTTTTTCCACCCAATCGATACTTGACAACAACACAAGTGTTAAATAACGTGTCAAAAATCAGTGTGCAAATAGCAAAGTTCAATCGGTAAGAACGTTGCTACATGTACACAATGGTGTACACTTTAGTTTACACTTTGCCACGTGACATTACCCTATTGGACAGTTTAAATTTCAAATAGTTTTTCCATCCAATTGACACTTTACAACAACGCAAATGTCAGAAAACGTGTCGAAAATCAGTGTTCAAATAGCAAAGTTCAATCGCTAAGGACCTTGATACATGTACACTATGGTGTACACTTTAGTTTACACTTTGCCGCGTGACTTTACCTTGTTGGGCAGTTTAAGTTTCAAATAGTTTTCCCATCCATTTGACACTTGACATTAACGCAAGTGTCAAACAATGTGTCAAAAATCAGTGTACAAATAGCAAAGTTCAATCGGTAAGAACCTTGCTACATGTACACTATGGTGTACACACTTTAGTTTACACTTTACAGCATGACATTACCCTATTGGACAGTTAAAATTTCAAGCAGTTTTCCCATGACACTTGATAAAAATGCAAGAGTCAAACAACCTGTCAAAAATCAGTGTACAAATAGCAATGTTCGATCAATATGAACCTTGTTACAGGTACACTTTACTTTACACTTTACCACGTGACATTATCCTATTGGACAGTTTAAATTTCATACAATTTTCCCATCCAATTTACACTTGACAACAATGCAAGTGTCAAACAACGTGTCAAAAATCAGTGTGCAAATAGCAAAGTTCAATCGGTAAGAACATTCCTTAGTTTACACTTTGCCACGTGACATTACTCTATTGGACAGTTTAAATTTCAAATAGTTTTCCCATTCAATTGACACTTGATAACAACGCAAGTGTCAAACAGCGTGTCGAAAATTTGTGTACAAATAGCAAATTTCAATCAGTAAGGTCCTTGATACATATATACTATGGTGTACACTTTAGTTTACACTTTGCCACGTGACATTATCCTGTTGGACAGTTCAAATTTAAAATAGTTTTCATATCCTATTGACACTTGACAACTATGCAAGTGTCAAACAACGTGTCAAAAATCAGTGCACAGATACAAAAGTTCAATCAGTAAGAACCTTGCGACAAGTCCACTATGGTGTGCACTTTAGTTTACACTTTCTCAAGTGACATTACGCTGTTGGACAGTTTAAATTTCCAACAATTTTCCCTTTCAATTGGCACTTGACAACAACGCAAGGTCAAACAACATGTCAAAAATCAGTATACAAATAGAAAAGTTCATTCGTTAAGAACCTTGCTACATGTACACTATGGTGAACACTTTAGTTTACACTTCTCCACATGACATTACCCAGTTGGACAGTTAAATTTCAAACAGTTTTCCATCCAATTGACACTCGACAAAAATGCAAGTGTCAAGTAACGTGTCAAAATTCAATGTACAAATAGCAAATTTCAATCGGCAAGAACTTTGCTATATGTACACTATGGTGTACACTTCTCCATGTGACATTACCCTATTGGATAGTATAAATTTCAAATAGTTTTTCCATCCAATTGACATTTGACAACAATGGAACTGCCAAACAATGTGTCAAAAATCAGTGTACAAATAGCAAAGTTCAATTGGTAGGAATCCTACAACATGTAAACTTTAGTTTACACTTTACAACATGATATTACGCTATTGGGCAGTTTAAATTTCAAATAGTTTTCCCATCCAATTGGCACTTGACAACAATGTAAGTACTAAACAACGTGTCAAAAATCTGTATACACATAAAAAAGTTCATTCGATAAGAACCTTACTACATGTACACTATGGTATACACTTTAGTTTACACTTTGCCACGTGATATTACCCTATTGGACAGTTTAAATTTTTAACAGTTTTCCCATCCAATTGACACTTAACAACAATGCAAGTGTCAAACAAAGTGTCAAAAATCAGTGTACAAATAGAAAAGTTCAATCAGTATGAACCTTGCTACATGTGCACTTTAGTTTACACTTTCCCACGTGACATTACCCTGTTAGACAGTTTAAAATTCTAACAATATTCCCATCCAATTGGCACTTGACAACAATCCAGGTATCAAACAATGTGTCAAAAATAGTGTACGAATAGAAAAGTTCAATTGGCAAGAACCTTGCTGCATGTATACTACGGTGTACACTTTAGTTACACTTTCCCACTTGCCATTACCCTATTGGACAGTTTAAATTTCAAACAATTTTTCCATCGAATCGATACTTGACAACAATACAAGTGTCAAACGACGTGTCAAAAATCAGTGTGCAAATAGCAAAGTTCAATCGGTAAGAACGTCGCTACATGTACACTATGGTGTACACTTTAGTTTACACTTTGCCACGTAACATTACCCTGTTGGTCAGTTTAAATTTCAAATGGTTTTTCCATCCAATTGACACTTGACAACAACGCAAGTGTCAAACAAAGTGTCAAGAATCAGTGCACAAATAGCAAAGTTCAATCGGTAAGGACCTTGATACATGTACACTATGGTGTACACTTTAGTTTACACTTTGCCACGTGATGTTACCCTGTTGGACAGTTTAAATTTCAAACAATTTTCCTATCCTATTGACACTTGACAACTACGCAAGTGTCAAACAACGTGTCAAAAATCGGTGTACAAATAGAAAAGTTCAATCTGTAAGAACCTTGTGACATGTACACTATGGTGTACACTTTAGTTTACACTTTGCCATGTGTCATTACTCTATTGGACAGTGTAAATTTCAAACAATTTTCCCATCCACTTGACACTTGACAACAACGCAAGTGTCAGACAACGTGACAAAAATCAGTGTACAAATAGCAAAGTTCAATCGGTAAGGACCTTGATACATGTACAATTTAGTTTACACTTTGCCACGTGACATTACCCTGTTGGGCAGTTTAAGTTTCAAATAGTTTTCCCATCCATTTGACATTTGACAACAACGCAAGTGTCAAATACTGTGTCAAAAATCAGTGTACAAATAGCAAAGTTCAATCGGTAAGATACTTGCTACCTGTACACTATGGTGTACACATTTTAGTTTACACTTTACCACGTGATATTACCCTATTGGACTGTTTAAATTTCAAGCAGTTTTCCCATGACACTTGACAACATTGCAAGAGTCAAAGAACCTGTCAAAAATCAGTGTACAAATAGCAAAATTCAATCGGTATGAACCTTGCTACAGGTACATTTTACTTTAAACTTTACCACGAGACATTACCCTGTTGGACAGTTTAAATTTCATACAGTTTTCCCATCCAATTGAGACTTGACAACAATGCAAGCGTCAAACAACGTGTTAAAAATCAGTGTGCAAACAGTAAAGTTCTATCGGTTTGAACGTTGCTACTTGTACGCTATGGTGTACTCTTTAGTTTACACTTTGCCACGTGACATTACCATATTGGACAGTTTAAATTTTAAACAGTTTTTCCATCCAATTGACACTTGACAACAATGCTAGTGTCAAACAACGTGTCGAAAATCAGTGTACAAATAGCAATGTTCAATCGGTATGGACCTTGATACATGTATACTATGGTGTACACTTTGCCACGTGACATTACCCTATTGGACAGTTCAAATTTAAAATAGTTTTCCAATCCTATTGACACTTGAAAACTATGCAAGTGTCAAATAACGTGTCAAAAATCGGTGTACCGATACAAAAGTTCAATCGGTAAGAACCTTGCGACAAGTACACTATGGTGTGCACTTTAGTTTACACTTTCCTAAGTGACATTACCCTGTTGGATAGTTTAAATTTCTAATAGTTTTCCCATCCAATTGGCACTTGACAACAATGTAAGTATCAAACAACATGTTAAAAATCAGTATACAAATAGAAAATTTCATTTGGTAAGAACCCTGCTCCATGTACACTACGGTGAACACTTTAGTTTGCACTTCTCCATGTGACATTATCAAGTTGGACTGTTTATATTTCAAATAGTTTTCCCATCCAACTAACACTCGACAAAAATGCAAGTGTCAAGAAACGTGTCAAAAATCAATGTACAAATAGCAAATTTCAATCGGTTAGAACCTTGCTTGTAATACTCCGAAAATTTATGCTAGTTTAAATTTCTTTAAGATGGCGATTTAACTTTCAAAACTATTTTTGGCCATAAGAAAATGGAACACCACCTTTGTAGTAGTTAATGTTAGAGGTAGCCAATGGCTACAAGCATGAGGTGTTAAATGTTGTGTTTACATGAAGTGATTATTAATTAGTCGAACCTTAAGTCAAGTATGAAATTGAATGTGGTCGATTATTTTGTTAGGACTTCAATTGACCAAATGATTAAATTAATTTATGATCCATAATTTTTGGATATGTAAGTTGGATATAAGTTTAGATTTGAGATACATGTGCTAATAATGAAAGATAGAGGGTTGGATTATATTAGTTGGAAGATTAGAGAGTTCCTTTGCAAATATAGGTTTTTAGGCTACTAATTACCTATAATTAGCTCCACTTGTTATCCATCACCACCATACATTTGGATCATGGATTAAACAAGTGTACAAGTATAAAAAAAAAAAAAAAAAAAAAAAAAAAAAAAAAAAAAAAAAAAAAAAAAAAAAAAAAAAAAAAAAAAAAAAAAAAAAAAAAAAAAAAAAAAAAAAAAAAAAAAAAAAATT